>NC_088135.1:0-126067 GCF_036370855.1 Dromaius novaehollandiae
CCAGATCCCCCAGGGCTCCCAAAATCGCCCTTTTTCAGCCCAAAACCAGCACCCAGGTCCCCCAGGGCTCCCAAAATCGCCCTTTTTCAGCCCAAAACCAGCACCCAGATCCCCCAGGGCTCCCAAAATCGCCCTTTTTCAGCCCAAAGCAGCACTCAGGCCCCCCCAGCACCCCAAAATCCCCCTTTTTCAGCCCAAAACTGCACCCAGGGCTCCCAAAATTGCGCTTTTCCACCCCAAATCAGTGCCCACAGTTGTCAGGGCTCCCAAAATCACCGTTTTTCACCCCAAAACAGCACCCAGAACCCCCCAGCAACCCCAAAATCCACCTTTTTCACCCCAAAACAGCACCCAGAACAGTCAGAGCTCCCCAAAATCCCCCTTTTTCAGCCCAAATCTGCACCCAGAGCCACCAGGGCTCCCAAAATTGCCCTTTTTCGCCCCAAAGCAGCACCCAGACCCAAAATCGCCCTTTTTCGCCCCAAAGCGCCACCCAGACCCAAAATTGCCCTTTTTCGCCCCAAACTGGCATCGAGACCCGCAGACCCAAAATCGCCCTTTTTCGCCCCAAAGTGGCACCCAGACCCAAAATCACCCTTTTTCGACCCAAAGTGGCATCCAGACCCGCAGACCCAAAATCGCCCTTTTTTTCCCCAAAGCAACACCCATACCCAAAATCACCGTTTTTCACCCCAAAGTGGCATCCAGACCCACAGACCCAAAATCGCCTTTTTTCGCCCCAAAGTGCCACCCAGACCCAAAATCACCCTTTTTCAACCCAAAGTGGCATCCCCACCCGCAGACCCAAAATCGCTCTTTTTCACCCGAAAGTGCCACCCAGACCCAAAATCGCCCTTTTTCGCCCCAAAGCCTCACCGGGGATGTAGCAGGCGCCGTTGAACCACTGCGAGGGGCCGTGCGGCTCCAGGGGGGCAGCGAGGGCCCAGGCGTCCTGCACCCGCCACCCCTCCCCCGCCGGCACCTGCGGGAGCCACGTCTGGGTCCCCGCCCGGACGCCTGGGCCCCTCCCCGGACGCCTGGGCCCTTTTCCCGGACGCCTGGGCCCCTTTCCCGGACGCCTGGGCCCCTCATCCCGGACGCCTGGGCCCTTTTCCCGGACGCCTGGGCCCCTCCCCGGACGCCTGGGCCCTTTCCCGGACGCCTGGGCCCTTTCCCGGACGCCTGGGCCCCTTTCCCGGACGCCTGGGCCCCTCCCCGGACGCCTGGGCCCCTTTCCCGGACGCCTGGGCCCTTCCCCGGACGCCTGGGCCCCTTCCCGGACGCCTGGGCCCCTCTCCCGGACGCCTGGGCCCTTCCCCGGACGCCTGGGCCCTCCCGGACGCCTGGGCCCCCTCTCCCAGATGTCTGGGTCCTTCCCGGATGCCTGGGCCCTTTTCCCGGACACCTGGGCCCCTCTCCCAGATGTCTGGGTCCTTCCCGGATGCCTGGGCCCCTTTCCCGGACGCCTGGGCCCCTCCCCGGACGCCTGGGCCCTTTTCCCGGACGCCTGGGCCCCTTTCCCGGACGCCTGGGCCCCTCCTGGACGCCTGGGCCCCTCTCCCGGACGCCTGGGCCCTTTCCCGGACGCCTGGGCCCCTCCCGGACGCCTGGGCCCTCACCAGACGGCAGAGGTGGGGGCGGGTGGCCCCGGCCCAGACGAGGACGGAGCCATCGGGCAGCGCCTGGGCGTCGACGGGGCTCCCGGGCAGGCGGAAGGCGGCGGGGGCCCAGGCGTCCTCGGGGGCCCAGGCGTCCGGGGAAGGGGCCCAGGCGTCCTCGGGGGCCCCGGCGTCCGGGCGAGGGGCCCCGGCGTCCGGGGAAGGGGCCCTGGCGTCCTCGGGGGCCCTGGAGTCCTCGGGGCCCCGGCGTCCGGGCAGTTGGCGTCGGCCGGGGGGGCCCAGGCGTCGGGAGAGGGGCCCAGGCGTCCGGGCGCGGCCCCCCCGCCGCCGTCACCCTGCGGGGGGAGGGGTTAGAGAGGGGGAGGGGTGCTGAGCCCCCCCCGGGACCCCCCCAGCCCCCCGAATGCCCCCCCAAGACCCCCATAACCCCCCAGGGACCCCCAAGACCCCCAGCCCCCCCCCCAGGGACCTCCATATCCCCCCCAGGACCCCCAGGACCCCCCCGATCCTTCCCCGGGACCCCAAGACCCCCCCCAGGACCCCCCCAAGCCCCCCAGGGACCCCAAAATCCCCCCCCAAAACCCCCAAGACCCCCCAAATCCCCCAAATCTCCCCTAAGACCCCCAAGACCTGCCCAAGACCCCCCAAACCCCCAATTCTCCTCCTGGGACCCCAAATCCTCCCCCCGACACCCCCAACACCCCCAGGACCCCCCCTAGGACCCCCAAGACCCCCCCCAGCCCCCCCAGGTCCCCCCTGGGACCCCCAAGACCCCCCCAGGACCCCCAAATCCCCCCCCAGGACCCCCGGGACCCCCAAGACCCCTCCAAATCCCCCCAAGACCCCCAAATCCCCCCCCAGGACCCCAAATCCCCCCCAAATCCCCCCAGAGACCCAAATCCCCCCCAGGACCCCAAATCCCCCCCCAGGACCCCAAGACCCCCCCAAATCCCCCCCAGCCCCCCCAAGACCCCCCCACGACGCCCAAATCCCCCCAGGACCCCAAATCCCCACCAAACCCCCAAGACCCCCCAAATCGCCCCCAGAGACCCCAAATCCCCCCCAGCGACCCCCAAGACCCCCCCGGCCCCCCCAGACCCCCAAATCCCCCCCAGAGACCCCAAATCCCCCCCCAGGACCCCAAATCCCCCCCCAAATCCCCCCCAAGACCCCCCCAAGACCCCTCCAAATCCCCCCCCGGCCCCCCCAAGACCCCAAATCCCCACAGACCCCCCCAAATCCCCCCCCAGAGACCCCCAAGACCCCTCCAAATCCCCCCCGGCCCCCCAAGACCCCCAAGAGCCCCCCAGGATCCCCCCAATCCCCCCCCAGGACCCCCAAATCCCCCCAAGACCCCCCAAATCCCCCCCCAGAGACCCCCAAGACCCCCCCAAATCCCCCCCAGCCTCCCCAAGGACCCCCAAATCCCCCCCCAGAGACCCCAAATCCCCCCCCAGGACCCCAAATCCCCCCCCAAATCCCCCCCAAGGGACCCCCCCAAATCCCCCTCAAATCCCCCACAGACCCCCCCAAATCCCCCCCGGCCCCCCCAGAGACCCCAAATCCCCCCCCGGCCCCCCAGGACCCCCAAATCCCCCCCAACACCCCCCAAATCCCCCCAAGACCCCCAAATCCCCCCCCAAATCCCCCCCAAATCCCCCCAGGACACCCAAATCCCCCCCAGGACCCAAATCCCCCCCAGGACCCCCCAGGACCCCCAAATCCCCCCCAGGATCCCCCAATCCCCCCCAGGACCCCAAATCCCCCCCCAGGACCCCCAAGACCCCCCCAACCCCCCCCCACCCCCCCAGGACCCCCAAATCCCCCACAGACCCCCCCAAACCCCCCCAGGACCCCCAAATCCCCCCCCCAAATCCCCCCCAGGACACCCAAATCCCCCCCCCAGGACCCCCCAGGACCCCCCAAATCCCCCCCAGGATCCCCCCATCCCCCCCAGGACCCCCAAATCCCCCCCCAGGACCCCCAAGACCCCCCCCAACCCCCCCCCACCCCCCCAGGACCCCCAAATCCCCCACAGACCCCCCCAAACCCCCCAGGACCCCCAAATCCCCCCCCAAATCCCCCCCAGGACACCCAAATCCCCCCCCAGGACCCCCCAGGACCCCCAAATCCCCCCCAGGATCCCCCCAATCCCCCCCAGGACCCCCAAATCCCCCCCCCAGGACCCCCAAGACCCCCCCAAATCCCCCCCCGGCCCCCCCAAGACCCCCAAATCCCCCACAGACCCCCCCAAATCCCCCCAAGACCCCCCAAATCCCCCCCGGCCCCCACGGGACCCCCAAGACCCCCCCAAATCCCCCCAACACGCCCAAATCCCCCCCAGGACCCCCAAGAGCCCCCCAGGACCCCCCCAACCCCCCCAGGACCCCCAAATCCCCCCAGGACCCAGGACCCCCCAATCCCCCCCAGGACCCCCAAGACCCCCCCCGGCCCCCCCAAGACCCCCAAATCCCCCCCAGAGACCCCAAATCCCCCCCAGGACCCAAATCCCCCCCAAATCCCCCCCAAGACCCCCCAAGACCCTCCAAATCCCCCCCGGCCCCCCCAAGACCCCAAATCCCACAGACCCCCCCAAATCCCCCCCCAGAGACCCCCAAGACCCCTCCAAATCCCCCCCGGCCCCCCCAAGACCCCCAAGAGCCCCCAGGATCCCCCAATCCCCCCCAGGACCCCCAAATCCCCCCAAGACCCCCCAAATCCCCCCCCAGAGACCCCCAAGACCCCCCAAATCCCCCCCAGCCTCCCCAGGACCCCCAAATCCCCCCCCAGAGACCCCAAATCCCCCCCAGGACCCCAAATCCCCCCCCAAATCCCCCCCAAGACCCCCCCAAATCCCCCTCAAATCCCCCACAGACCCCCCAAATCCCCCCCCGGCCCCCCCAGAGACCCCAAATCCCCCCCCGGCCCCCCCAGGACCCCAAATCCCCCCCAACACCCCCAAATCCCCCCAAGACCCCAAATCCCCCCCCAAATCCCCCCCCAAATCCCCCCCAGGACACCCAAATCCCCCCCAGGACCCCAAATCCCCCCCCAGGACCCCCCAGGACCCCCAAATCCCCCCCAGGATCCCCCCAAACCCCCCCAGGACCCCCAAATCCCCCCCAGGACCCCCAAGACCCCCCCCAACCCCCCCCACCCCCCCAGGACCCCCAAATCCCCCACAGACCCCCCCAAACCCCCCCAGGACCCCCAAATCCCCCCCAAATCCCCCCCAGGACACCCAAATCCCCCCCCCAGGACCCCCCAGGACCCCCAAATCCCCCCCAGGATCCCCCCAATCCCCCCCAGGACCCCCAAATCCCCCCCCAGGACCCCCAAGACCCCCCCCAACCCCCCCCCACCCCCCCAGGACCCCCAAATCCCCCACAGACCCCCCCAAACCCCCCAGGACCCCCAAATCCCCCCCCAAATCCCCCCCAGGACACCCAAATCCCCCCCCAGGACCCCCCAGGACCCCCAAATCCCCCCAGGATCCCCCAATCCCCCCCAGGACCCCCAAATCCCCCCCCAGGACCCCCAAGACCCCCCCAATCCCCCCCCCGGCCCCCCCAAGACCCCAAATCCCCCACAGACCCCCCCAAATCCCCCCCAAGACCCCCCCAAATCCCCCCCGGCCCCCACGGGACCCCAAGACCCCCCCAAATCCCCCCCAACACGCCCAAATCCCCCCCAGGACCCCCAAGAGCCCCCCAGGACCCCCCCAATCCCCCCAGGACCCCCAAATCCCCCCCCAGGACCCCCCAATCCCCCCCAGGACCCCCAAAATCCCCCCCGGCCCCCACGGGACCCCCAAGACCCCCCCCAAATCCCCCCCAACACGCCCAAATCCCCCCCAGGACCCCCAAGAGCCCCCCAGGACCCCCCCAATCCCCCCCAGGACCCCCAAATCCCCCCCCAGGACCCCCCAATCCCCCCAGGACCCCCAAATCCCCCCCCCAGGACCCCCCCAATCCCCCCCAGGACCCCCAAATCCCCCCCAAAACCCCTCCAAATCCCCCCCCGGTCCCCCCAGGACCCCCAAATCCCCCCCAGGACCCCCCCAATCACCCCCAGGACCCCAAATCCCCCCCAAATCCCCCTCAGGACCCCCAAATCCCCCCCCAGAGACACCCAAGAACCCCCAAAGACCCCCAAGAACCCCCCAAATCCCCCCCAGCCTCCCAGGACCCCCAAATCCCCCCCCCAGGACCCCCGGGACCCCCAAGACCCCCCCAAATCCCCCCCAAGACCCCCAAATCCCCCCCCAGGACCCCAAATCCCCCCCAAATCCCCCCCAGAGACCCCAAATCCCCCCCAGGACCCCCAAGACCCCCCCAAATCCCCCCCAGCCCCCCCAAGACCCCCCCAAGACGCCCAAATCCCCCCAGGACCCCCAAATCCCCCACCAAACCCCCAAGACCCCCCAAATCCCCCTCAAATCCCCCCCAAGACCCCCCCAAATCCCCCCCCAGGACCCCCAAGAGCCCCCCAGGACCCCCCCAATCCCCCCCAGGACCCCCAAATCCCCTACCGAACCCCCAAGACCCCCCGGCCCCCCCAGGACCCCCAAATCCCCCCCAGAGACCCCAAATCCCCCCCAGCACCCCAAATCCCCTCCCAAATCCCCCCCAGGACCCCCCCAATCACCCCCAGGACCCCCAAGACCCCCCAAACCCCCACCCCCACCCCCCCAGGACCCCCCCAACCCCCCCGGCCGCACTCACGCCAAGGGCCGCAGCCCCCCGGCCCCCCCGCAGCCCCAGAGGCTGCCGTCGGCGGCCAAAGCCAGGAGCCCGGGCTGGGGGGGGCGGCCCCCCCCCCCGCAGCAGCCGCAGCACCGGGGACGCCGGGGCCCCGCCCGTCATGGCCGCCGCCGCCGTCGCTCCGCCGCGCCGCAGCCTGCCGGGGCGACGCTCAGCGCTGGGCCCAGGCGTCCGGGCAGCACGACGACCCCCCCCACCTCCATGGGCCCAGGTGTCCCCACCCCCCAACCACCAACCCCCGGGGCCCAGGCGTCCGGGTTGGCCAATGTTGCCCCCCCTCCCCCACCATGGGCCCAGGTGTCCCCTGGGGGGGGGCCAGGACCCTACCTGGGGCCCAGGCGTCCGGGGAAGGGCCCAGGCGTCCGGGGAGCAACCCCCACTTCCTACTTGGGGGCCCAGGCGTCCGGGAAAGGGCCCAGGTGTCCGGGAAAAGGGGCCCAGGGGTCCGTGAGGGGCCCAGGAGTCCGGGAAAAGGGGCCCAGGTGTCCGGGAAAAGGGGCCCAGGAGTCCGGGAAAAGGGGCCCAGGTGTCCGGGAAAAGGGGCCCAGGTGTCCGGGAAAAGGGGCCCAGGCATCTGGGGAATCACCCCCACCCCCTGCTTGGGGGCCCAGGTGTCCAGGAAAGGGGCCCAGGTGTCCGGGAGAAGGGCCCAGGCGTCCGGGGAGCCACCCCCACCCCCTACTTGGGGGCCCAGGCGTCCGGGGAGCCACCCAAAACCCCCACCTGGGGCCCAGGCGTCCGGGAAAGGGGCCCAGGGGTCCGGGAAAGGGGCCCAGGCGTCCAGGGAGGGGCCCAGGCGTCCGGGAAAGGGGCCCAGGCGTCCAGGGAGGGGCCCAGGCGTCCGGGAAAGGGGCCCAGGCGTCCGGGCGAAGGGGCCCAGGCGTCCGGCTCACCGGTGGTGCCTCCCGCGCGCCGTCTCCTCCTCGACGACCTCCCAGAGCTCCAGGCGCCTCCCGGCCGCCACCAGAACCCGCCGGGCGTCGCAGAAGGCCACCGCCGTCACCGCCGGGGGAGCGCACTGCCGGGGGAAAAGGGCCCAGGCGTCCGGGAGAGGGCCCAGGCGTCCGGGAGGGGCCCAGGTGTCCCCAGAGGAGCCCAGGCGTCCGGAGAGGGGCCCAGGTGTCCGGGATGAGGGGCCCAGGCGTCCGGGAAAAGAGCCCAGGTGTCCGAGAAAAGGGCCCAGGCATCCGGGAAAGGGGCCCAGGCGTCCGGGAGGGGGGCCCAGGCGTCCGGGAGGGGGGCCCAGGCGTCCGGGAAAAGGGGCCCAGGCGTCCGGGGAATCACCCCCACCCCCTACTTGGGGACCCAGGTGTCCGGGGAGGGGCCCAGGCGTCCGGGAAAGGGCCCAGGCCTCCGGGAAAGGGCCCAGGCGTCCGGGAAAGGGCCCAGGTGTCCCCAGAGGGAACCAGGCGTCCGGGAAAGGGGCCCAGGCGTCCGGGGAATCACCCCCACCCCCTACTTGGAGACCCAGGTGTCCAGGAAAAGGGCCCAGGCGTCCGGGAAAGGGGCCCAGGCGTCCGAGAGGGGCCCAGGCGTCCGGGGAGCCACCCACAACCCCCACCTGGGGCCCAGGCGTCCGGGAAAGGAGCCCAGGTGTCCGGGAAAGGGCCCAGCCCCCCCGCCCTCGAGGCCCTGCCCCCGCCCCCCACGGGCCCAGGCGTCCGGGCCCCTCACCGTGGCCTCGGCCAGGCTCTGCCCGTCGCCCCACAGCACCAGGCGCCCGCCGGGGCCCCCCGAGATCGCCAGGGCCCCGTCGGGGCTCCAGGCCAGCGCCGCCACCGGGCCCCGGACGCCTGGGCCCCCCCGGACGCCGGGGTCCTGCTCGGGGAGCGGCTCATCTGCGGGGAGAGAGAGAGAGAGGGAAAAGTTAGCCGGACGCCTGGGCCCTTTGCCCGGACGCCTGGGCCCCTCCCGGACGCCTGGGCCCCTTTTCCCGGACACCTGGGCCCCTTTTCCCGGACGCCTGGGCCCCTTTCCCAGACGCCTGGGCCCCTCCCCGATGCCTGGGCCCCTCCCGGACGCCTGGGCCCTTTCCCGGACGCCTGGGCCCTTTCTCCTGGACGCCTGGGCCCCTCATCCCGGACGCCTGGGCCCCTTATCCCGGACGCCTGGGCCCCTCTTCCCGGATGCCTGGGCCCTTTCCCGGACGCCTGGGCCCCTTCCCGGACGCCTGGGCCCCTTTCCGGGACGCCTGGGCCCCTTTTCCCGGACGCCTGGGCCCTTTTCCCGGATGCCTGGGCCCATTCCCGGACGCCTGGGCCCCTTTTCCCGGACGCCTGGGCCCCTTTCCCGGACGCCTGGGCCCTTTTCCCAGACGCCTGGGCCCTTTCCCGGACGCCTGGGCCCCTCATCCCGGACTCCTGGGCCCCTCTCCCGGACGCCTGGGCCCTTTCCTGGACACCTGGGCCCTTTTCCCGGACGCCTGGGCCCCTCCCGGACGCCTGGGCCCCTTTCCCGGACGCCTGGGCCCCTCATCCCGGACGCCTGGGCCCCTCATCCCGGACGCCTGGGCCCCTCTTCCCGGACGCCTGGGCCCCTTCCCGGACGCCTGGGCCCCTCCCGGACGCCTGGGCCCCACCTGGCCCGGGCAGCGGCACCACGCGCACGGTGCCGTCGTCCGCCGCGGTGATGACGTAGGCGCGGGGGGCGGGGCCGCCGCCGGGGGGCGGGGCCGCGAAGACGCCCAGCCCCGTGACGCGGCCGCAGTGGCCGCCCAGGGAGCGCGGCGCCGCCGCCTGCGCGTGCGCGGTGACGTCAGCAAACCCCGCCCCCCGCTCCGCGCGCGCGCTCGCCGCGGGGGCACGTGACCCAGGCGCGGCCACGCCCCCCCCGCCGCCGGCGCCGCGGGGCCACGTGACCCACCAGCCGCCTCGCTCCCCCCCCCGCGCCTCCGCGGAGGCCACGTGACCCAGGCGCGGCCACGCCCCCCCGCCGCAGGGCCACGTGACCCGGCTGGAGCCTCGCACCTCCCTCCCCCCCCCCCCCGACCCGGCGCCGGGACCACGTGACTCAGCCGGGACCACGCCCCCCCGTGGGGCCACGTGATGCCCTCAGCGCCCCCTCCCCCCGCCAGTCCCCTCCCAGTGCCTCCCAGTCCGCCCCAGTCCCCTCCCAGTTCCCCTCAGTGCCTCCCAGTCCCCTCCAGATCCCTCCCAGTGCCTCCCAGTTGCTGCCAGTGCCTTCCCAGTCCATCCCAGTTGCTCCCAGTGCCTCCCAGTCCCCTCCCAGTCTCCTCCCAGTGCCTCCCAGTGCCCTCCCAGTCCCCCTAGTGACTCCCAGTGCCTCCCAGTGCCTCCCAATCCCCTCCCACTGCCCTCCCAGTCCCCTCCCAGTGCCTCCCAGTAACCCCCATCCCCTCCCAGTGCCCCATATCCCCTCCCAGTCCCCTCCCAGTGCCTCCCAGTGCCCCCAGTGCCTCCCAGTGCCCTCCCAGTGCCCCATATCCCTTCCCAGTCCCCTCCCAGTGCCTCCCAGTCCCCTCCCAGTGCCTCCCAGTACCCCCAGTGCCCTCCCAGTGCCTCCCAGTGCCCCCAGTACCTCGAGGGGCTCCCAGATGCGGGTGACGCCGTCGGCGCCCGTCATGGCCAGCAGCGCCCGGGGCCCCCCTGGCACCGAAACGGGGACAATTCCCCACATTTTGGGGCATTTTGGGCAAAAAGGGGGCGAAACGGGGTGGCAGGGCGTTTCGGGGCGGAAAGCGGCGATTTTGGGCAAAAAGGGAGGCGCTCCAGGGGAAAACGGGCGTTTTGGAAGGGCGGCGCCGCTTCGGGGCGGAAAAGGGCCATTTTGGGCAAAAAGAGGTGTTTTGGGGTGAAAAAGGGCCATTTGGGGGCAAAATAGCTGTTTTGGGGTGAAAACGGCCGTTTTGGGGCAAAAAGGGCCATTTGGGGGTGAAAAAGGGCAGTTCGGGGGCAAAAGGCTGTTTTGGGGTGAAAAAGGGCAGTTTAGGGGCCAAAAGAGCTATTGAGGCAGAAAAAAGTCTATCTTGGGGTGAAAAAGAGCTATTTTGGGCTGCAAAAGAGCAATTTTGGGGTGAAAAGGGCTGTTTGGGGGTGAAAATGAACAATTTTGGGGCGAAAAAGGCCTATTCAGGGTTGATAAAGGGCTATTTTGGGGTGGAAAAGGGCTATTTTGGGGTGAAAGGGGCTTATTTGGGGGTGAAAAGAGCTATTTCAGGGTGGAAAGGGGCTATTTGGGGTGAAAAAGAGCAATTTTGGGTTGGAAAGGGAGGATTTGGGGTGAAAAGGGGCTATTTTGGGGTGAAAAGGGGCTATTTGGGGGTGAAAGGGGGTTATTTTGGGGTGAAAAGA
The DNA here is from genome assembly GCF_036370855.1 of Dromaius novaehollandiae. Taxonomy (NCBI): domain Eukaryota; kingdom Metazoa; phylum Chordata; class Aves; order Casuariiformes; family Dromaiidae; genus Dromaius; species Dromaius novaehollandiae. The sequence goes on from NC_088135.1 coordinate 10,693, forward strand.
GCTATTTCCGGGTGGAAAGGGGCTATTTGGGGTGAAAAAGAGCAATTTTGGGGTGGAAAGGGGGGATTTGGGGTGAAAAAGGGCTATTTTGGGGTGAAAAGGGGCTATTTGGGGGTGAAAGGGACTTATTTTGGGGTGAAAAGAGCTATTTCAGGGTGGAAAGGGGCTATTTGGGGTGAAAAAGAGCAATTTTGGGGTGGAAAAGGGGGATTTGGGGGTGAAAAGGGGCTATTTTGGGGTGAAAAGGGGCTATTTGGGGTTGATAAAGGGCTATTTTGGGGTGAAAGGGGGTTATTTGGGGGTGAAAAGAGCTATTTGAGAGGAGAAAGGAGCTATTTGGGGTGAAAAAGAGCAATTTTGGGTTGGAAAGGGGGGATTTGGGGGTGAAAGGGGGTTATTTGGGGTAAAAAGAGCTATTTCAGGGTGAAAAGGGGCTATTTTGGGGTGAGACAGGGCTATTTTGGGGTACAAACGGGCTGTTTTGGGGGAAAGGGGCTTATTTTGGGGTGAAAAGAGCTATTTCAGGGTGGAAAGGGGCTATTTGGGGTGAAAAAGAGCAATTTTGGGGTGGAAAGGGGGGATTTGGGGTGAAAAAGGGCTATTTTGGGGTAAAAAGGGCTATTTTGGGGTGAAAGGGGGTTATTTGGGGGGTGAAAAGAGCTATTTCAGGGTGGAAAAGAGCTATTTGGGGTGAAAAAGAGCAATTTTGGGGTGGAAAGGGGGATTTGGGGGTGAAAAGGGGCCATTTGGGGTGAAAAGGGGCTATTTGGGGGGCCAAAGGCACGTTCGCGGGGGCGGGGGGGCCGGGGGGGCCGGGGGGTTTTGGGGCGAGCCGGGGGGGATTTGGGGGCGGGGGGGGCGGTACCTGGGGGGGCGACGGCGGCGCAGGCGGGGGCCGCGACGGGGTCCCGGAAGCGGGTGCGGGGGGAGCCGGGCGGCAGGTCCCAGGCGGCGACCCCCCCGTCGCGGGCGGCCCCCAGCACCCGCCGGCCCTGCGCACCCAAAAGCCCCCCTTCTGCACCCAAAATCCCCCCGGCGCACCCAAAATCCATCGTTCCGCACCCAAAAGCCCCCCTTCTGCACCCAAAATCCATCCTTCTGCACCCAAAATCCATCCTTCTGCACCCAAAATTCCCCCAGCACACCCAAAATCCCCCCTTCTGCACCCAAATTCCACCTGGTGCACCCAAAATCCCCCCACTGCACCCAGAATCCCCCCTTCTGCACCCAAAATCCCCCGGCGCACCCAAAATCCATCGTTCTGCACCCCAAAATCCATCGTTCCGCACCCAAAATACCCCCAGCACACCCAAAATCCCCCCTTCTGCACCCAAATTCCACCTGGTGCACCCAAAATCCCCCCGTTGCACCCAAAATCCACCCAAAATCCCCACTCTGCACCCAAAATCCCCCCTTCTGCACCCAAAATCCCCCCGTTGCACCCAAAATCCCCCCGTTGCACCCAAAACCACCCAAAATCCCCCGGTCTGCACCCAAAATCCCCCCCTTCTGCACCCAAAATCCCCCCGTTGCACCCAAAATCCACCCAAAATCCCCCCGTCTGCACCCAAAATCCCCCATTTCCTGTTTTGCCCCGTTTTGCCCATTTCCCACCAATTTTTTCCCATTCCTGTGGGGTTTTGCCCCGTTTCCCACCCGTTTTGCCCATTTCCCGCCCGTTTTTCCCGTTTCCCCCCGTTTTCCCCCCGTTTCCCCCCGTTTTTCCCCGTTTCCCCCCATTTTTCCCCGTTTCCCCCCCTTTTACCCCGTTTCCCCCGTTTTTCCCCGTTTCCCCCCGTTTTCCCCGTTTCCCCCCCGTTTTTGCCGTTCCCCCGTTTTCCCCGTTTCCCCCCCGCTTCCCCCCGTTTCCCCCACGTTTTTCCCCGTTCCCCCCCGTTTCCCCCCGTTTTCCCCCGTTTCCCCCCGTTTCCCCCCGTTTTTCTCCGTTTCCCCCGTTTTTCGCCGTTTCCCCCCGTTTCCCCCCATTTCCCCCCGTTTTCCCCCGTTTTTCCCCCGTTTTCCCCCGTTTCCCCCCGTTTCCCCCCGTTTTTCCCCGTTTTCCCCGTTTCCCCCCGTTTTTCCCCGTTTCCCCCTGTTTTTCGCCGTTTCCCCCGTTTCCCCCGTTTTCCCCCCGTTTTTCCCCGTTTTCCCCGTTTCCCCGTTTTTTGCCGTTTCCCCCCCGTTTCCCCCCGTTTCCCCCCGTTTTCCCCCCGTTTCCCCCGTTTTTCCCCGTTTCCCCGTTTTTCGCCGTTTCCCCCCGTTTCCCCCCCGTTTCCCCCCGTTTCCCCCCGTTTCCCCCGTTTCCCCCCGTTTTCCCCGTTTTCCCCCGTTTTCCCCGTTTTCCCCGTTTTCCCCGTTTCCCCCGTTTCCCGTTTCCCCCCGCTTCCCCCGTTTTCCCCGTTTCCCCCGTTTTCCCCCGTTTCCCCCCGTTTTTCCCCGTTTTCCCCGTTTTTCCCCGTTTCCCCCCGTTTCCCCCGTTTCCCCCCGTTTCCCTCCCGTTTCCCCCCGTTTCCCCCCGTTTTCCCCGTTTCCCCGTTTCCCCCCCGTTTCCCCCCCGTTTCCCCCCGTTTCCCCCCGTTTCCCCCCGTTTCCCCCCGTTTACCCCGTTTCCCCCCGTTTCCCCCCGTTTCCCCCGTTTCCCCCCCGTTTCCCCCCGTTTTCCCCGTTTCCCCCCCATTTCCCCCCATTTCCCCCGTTTCCCCCCCGTTTCCCCCCGTTTCCCCCCCGTTTTCCCCCGTTTCCCCCCGTTTCCCCCCTGTTTCCCCCCGTTTCCCCCCGTTTTCCCCGTTTCCCCCCGTTTCCCCCCATTTCCCCCCGTTCCCCCCCGTTTTTCCCCGTTTCCCCCCGTTTTTCCCCGTTTCCCCCGTTTCCCCCCGTTTCCCCCCCGTTTTTCCCCGTTTCCCCCGTTTTCCCCGTTTCCCCCCCGTTTTCCCCGTTTTCCCGTTTCCCCATTTTTCCCCGTTTCCCCCCCGTTTCCCCCCGTTTCCCCCCCGTTTCCCCCCCGTTCCCCCGTTTTCCCCCATTTCCCACCCGTTTCCCCCCGTTTTTCCCCATTTCCCCCGTTTTCCCCATTTCCCCCCCGTTTCCCCCCGTTTCCCCGTTTCCCCCCCGTTTTCCCCATTTCCACCCGTTCCCCGTTTTCCCCCATTTCCCCCCCGTTTTTCCCCGTTTCCCCCCCATTTCCCCCCGTTTCCCCCCGTTTCCCCCGTTTCCCCCCGTCTTTCCCCCCCGTTTCCCCCGTTTCCCCCCCGTTTTTCCCCGTTTCCCCCGTTTCCCCGTTTTCCCCCGTTTTCCCCATTTCCCACCCGTTTCCCCCGTTTTCCCCCGTTTCCCCCCCGTTTCCCCCGTTTCCCCCGTTTCCCCCCGTTTCCCCCCATTTTCCCCGTTTTTCCCTGTTTCCCCCCGTTTCCCCCCCGTTTTTCCCCGTTTCCCCCCCGTTTTCCCCCGTTTCCCCCCCGTTTCCCCCCGTTTTTCCCCGTTTCCCTCCCGTTTCCCCCCGTTTTCCCCGTTTCCACCCCGTTTTCCCCGTTTCCCCCCGTTTTTCCCCCATTTCCCCCCCGTTCCCCCCCGTTTTTCCCCGTTTTTCCCCGTTTCCCCCCCGTTTCCCCCCGTTTCCCCCCGTTTTCCCCGTTCCCCCCCCGTTCCCCCCCCGTTTTTCCCCGTTTTTCCCCGTTTCCCCCCCGTTTCCCCCCGTTTCCCCCGTTTCCCCGTTTTTCCCCCATTTCCCCCCCGTTCCCCCCGTTTTTCCCGTTTTTCCCCGTTTCCCCCCCGTTTCCCCCCGTTTCCCCCCGGTTCCCCCCGTTTTCCCCCATTTCCCACCCGTTTCCCCCCGTTTTTCCCCGTTTCCCTCCCGTTTCCCCCGTTTTCCCCCGTTTCCACCCCGTTTTCCCCGTTTCCCCCGTTTTTCCCCCATTTCCCCCCCGTTCCCCCCCCCGTTTTTCCCCGTTTTTTCCCCGTTTCCCCCCCGTTTCCCCCGTTTCCCCCCGTTTTCCCCCGTTCCCCCCCCGTTCCCCCCCCGTTTTCCCCGTTTTTCCCCGTTTCCCCCCCGTTTCCCCCCGTTTCCCCCCGTTTCCCCGTTTTTCCCCATTTCCCCCCGTTCCCCCCCGTTTTTCCCCGTTTTTCCCGTTTCCCCCCCGTTTCCCCCCGTTTCCCCCCCGTTTCCCCCCGTTTCCCCCCGTTTTCCCCCATTTCCCACCCGTTTCCCCCGTTTCCCCCCGTTTCCCCCCGTTCCCGCCCGGTTTTGCCCGTTCCGGCGGGGTTTCGCCCCGTTGCCGGCTCACGTGGAGGCCGAGGGCGGTGACGGGGGCCGCCAGCCCCCCGAGCTGCCGCAGCCGCTGCCCCGACCGGGGCTCCCACAGCCCCACGGCGCCCGCCGCCGAGCCCGACACCTGCCGCCACCCACGCCTCAGCCCCACATGCGGGGCCCCATAGCGACCCATAGATCCCCCTGCCCCATAGCGACCCATAGCGACCCATAGCAACCCATAGGGCCCCATAGGGCCCCATAGATCCACCCTGCCCCATAGCGACCCATAGCGACCCATAGGGACCCATAGAGACCCATAGAGACCCATAGGGACCCATAGATCCCCCTGCCCCATAGCGACCCATAGCGACCCATAGGGACCCATAGAGACCCATAGAGACCCATAGGGACCCATAGATCCCCCTGCCCCATAGCGACCCATAGCGACCCATAGCAACCCATAGCGACCCATAGGGCCCCATAGATCCACCCTGCCCCATAGCGACCCATAGCGACCCATAGGGACCCATAGGGACCCATAGATCCCCCTGTCCCATAGCGACCCATAGGGACCCATAGACCCCCATAGGGTCCTATAGGGCCCCATAGATCCCCCCTGCCCCATGGGGACCCATAGCGACCCATAGGGACCCATAGATCCCCCCTGCCCCATAGCGACCCATAGGGACCCATAGGGACCCATAGATCCCCCTGCTCCATAGTGACCCATAGTGACCCATAGAGACCCATAGATCCCCCTGCCCCATAGCGACCCATAGCAACCCATAGGGACCCATAGGGCCCCATAGATCCCCCCTGCCCCATAGCGACCCATAGGGACCCATAGGGACCCATAGATCCCCCTGCCCCATAGCGACCCATAGCGACCCATAGCGACCCATAGGGCCCCATAGACCCACCCTGCCCCATAGCGACCCATAGCGACCCATAGCGACCCATAGGGACCCATAGGGAACCATAGATCCCCCTGCCCCATGGCGACCCATAGGGACCCATAGACCCCCATAGGGTCCTATAGGGACCCATAGATCCCCCTGCCCCATAGCGACCCATAGCGACCCATAGGGACCCATAGCGACCCATAGGGACCCATAGATCCCCCTGCCCCATGGCGACCCATAGGGACCCATAGACCCCCATAGGGTCCTATAGGGCCCCATAGATCCACCCTGCCCCATAGGGACCCATAGCGACCCATAGGGACCCATAGGGACCCATAGATCCCCCTGCCCCATAGCGACCCATAGCGACCCATAGGGACCCATAGGGCCCCATAGATCCACCCTGCCCCATAGCGACCCATAGCGACCCATAGGGACCCATAGAGACCCATAGAGACCCATAGGGACCCATAGATCCCCCTGTCCCATAGCGACCCATAGCGACCCATAGGGACCCATAGAGACCCATAGAGACCCATAGGGACCCATAGATCCCCCTGCCCCATAGCGACCCATAGCGACCCATAGCAACCCATAGCGACCCATAGGGCCCCATAGATCCACCCTGCCCCATAGCGACCCATAGCGACCCATAGGGACCCATAGGGACCCATAGATCCCCCTGTCCCATAGCGACCCATAGGGACCCATAGACCCCCATAGGGTCCTATAGGGCCCCATAGATCCCCCCTGCCCCATGGGGACCCATAGCGACCCATAGGGACCCATAGATCCCCCCTGCCCCATAGCGACCCATAGGGACCCATAGGGACCCATAGATCCCCCTGCTCCATAGTGACCCATAGTGACCCATAGAGACCCATAGATCCCCCTGCCCCATAGCGACCCATAGCAACCCATAGGGACCCATAGGGCCCCATAGATCCACCCTGCCCCATAGCGACCCATAGGGACCCATAGGGACCCATAGATCCCCCTGCCCCATAGCGACCCATAGCGACCCATAGGGACCCATAGGGCCCCATAGACCCACCCTGCCCCATAGCGACCCATAGCGACCCATAGCGACCCATAGGGACCCATAGGGAACCATAGATCCCCCTGCCCCATGGCGACCCATAGGGACCCATAGACCCCCATAGGGTCCTATAGGGACCCATAGATCCCCCTGCCCCATAGCGACCCATAGCGACCCATAGGGACCCATAGCGACCCATAGGGACCCATAGATCCCCCTGCCCCATGGCGACCCATAGGGACCCATAGACCCCCATAGGGTCCTATAGGGCCCCATAGATCCACCCTGCCCCATAGGGACCCATAGCGACCCATAGGGACCCATAGGGACCCATAGATCCCCCTGCCCCATAGCGACCCATAGCGACCCATAGGGACCCATAGGGCCCCATAGATCCACCCTGCCCCATAGCGACCCATAGCGACCCATAGGGACCCATAGAGACCCATAGAGACCCATAGGGACCCATAGATCCCCCTGTCCCATAGCGACCCATAGGGACCCATAGACCCCCATAGGGTCCTATAGGGCCCCATAGATCCCCCCTGCCCCATGGGGACCCATAGCGACCCATAGGGACCCATAGATCCACCCCTGCCCCATAGCGACCCATAGGGACCCATAGGGACCCATAGATCCCCCTGCCCCATAGCGACCCATAGGGACCCATAGACCCCCATAGGGTCCTATAGGGCCCCATAGATCCACCCTGCCCCATAGGGACCCATAGGGAACCCTCTGCCCCATAGCGACCCATAGGGGCCCATAGATCCCTATAGGGCCCCATAGGGCCCCATAGGGAGCCCCCAGCCCCATGGGGACCCATAGGGACCCATAGGGAGCCATAGGGACCCCCCTGCCCCATAGGGACCCATAGAGACCCATAGGAACCCCCCCGGCCCCATAGGGACCCATAGGAACCCCCCTTCCCCATAGGGCCCCATAGGGATCCATAGGGCCCTCCCAGCCCCATAGGACCCCCCCTGCCCCATAGGATCCCCTCAGCCCCATAGGGCCCCCCCAGCCCCATGGGGACCCATAGGGACCCCCCTTCCCCATAGGGCCCCATAGGGATCCATAGGGCCCTCCCAGCCCCATAGGACCCCCCCTGCCCCATAGGATCCCCTCTGCCCCATAGGATTCCCCCTGCCCCATAGGATCCCCTCTGCCCCATAGGGCCCCCCCAGCCCCATGGGGACCCATAGGAACCCCCCTTCCCCATAGGGCCCCATAGGGATCCATAGGGCCCTCCCAGCCCCATAGGACCCCCCTGCCCCATAGAGACCCATAGGACCCCCCCCGGCCCCATAGGGACCCATAGGAACCCCCCTTCCCCATAGGGCCCCATAGGGCTCCATAGGGCCCTCCCAGCCCCATAGGACCCCCCCGCCCCATAGGATCCCCTCTGCCCCATAGGATCCCCTCAGCCCCATAGGGCCCCCCCAGCCCCATGGGGACCCATAGGGACCCCCCTTCCCCATAGGGCCCCATAGGGATCCATAGGGCCCTCCCAGCCCCATAGGACCCCCCCTGCCCCATAGGATCCCCTCTGCCCCATAGGGCCCCCCCAGCCCCATGGGGACCCATACGGACCCCCCTTCCCCATAGGGCCCCATAGGGATCCATAGGGCCCTCCCTGCCCCATAGGACCCCCCCTGCCCCATAGAGACCCATAGGACCGCCCCCGGCCCCATAGGGACCCATAGGAACCCCCCTTCCCCATAGGGCCCCATAGGGATCCATAGGGCCCTCCCTGCCCCATAGGGACCCCTCTGCCCCATAGGATCCCCTCTGCCCCATAGGATCCCCTCTGCCCCATAGGACCCCCCCAGCCCCATGGGGACCCATAGGGACCCCCCTTCCCCATAGGGCCCCATAGGGCTCCATAGGGCCCTCCCAGCCCCATAGGACCCCCTCTGCCCCATAGAGACCCATAGGAACCCCCCAGCCCCATAGGGACCCATAGGGACCCCCCTTCCCCATAGGGACCCATAGGGATCCATAGCGTCCCCCCAGCCCCATAGGATCCCCCCTGCCCCATATGACCCCCCCTGCCCCATAGGATCCCCCCTGCCCCATAGGATCACCTCAGCCCCATAGGGCCCCCCCAGCCCCATAGGGACCCATAGGAACCCCCCTTCCCCATAGGGCCCCATAGGGATCCATAGGGCCCTCCCAGCCCCACAGGACCCCCCCTGCCCCATAGGATCCCCTCAGCCCCATAGGGCCCCCCCAGCCCCATAGGGACCCATAGAGACCCCCCTTCCCCATAGGGCCCCATAGGGATCCATAGGGCCCTCCCAGCCCCATAGGACCCCCCCTGCCCCATAGGACCCCCCCTGCCCCATAGGGCCCCCCCAGCCCCATAGGGACCCATAGGGACCCCCCTTCCCCATAGGGCCCCATAGGGCTCCATAGGGCCCCCCCAGCCCCATAGCGCCCCCCCTGCCCCATAGCGCCCCCCCTGCCCCATAGCGCCCCCCCAGCCCCATAGCGACCCCCCAGCCCCATAGCGCCCCCCGGCGTCTCACCAGCAGCTCGCCGGCCCAGGCCACGGCGCTCAGCCAATCGCGGTGGGCGTGGGGCCAGCGGCGGAGGGGCTGCCCCACGGCGCCGCCCCCCGGCCCCACGGCCACGGGCCACACGGCCAGCGCCTGCCCCACGGCGCCGTCAGCCCCACGGCGTGGCCCACGCAGACCCCCGGCCCCATAGAAACCCCCCTGCCCCATGGGAACCCCCCTGCCCCATAGCGGCCCCCCAGCCCCATAGCGGCCCCCCAGCCCCATAGCGACTCCCTCAGCCCCATAGTGGCCCCCCAGCCCCATAGCAGCCCCATAGAGGCCCCCCCGGCCCCATAGCGATCTCTGAGCCCCATAGCGGCCCCCCAGCCCCATAGCGACTCCCTCAGCCCCACAGTGGCCCCCCCGGCCCCATAGCGATCTCTGAGCCCCATAGCGGACCCCCAGCCCCATAGAAAACCCCCTGCCCCATAGCGGCCCCCCAGCCCCATAGCGACCCCCCAGCCCCATAGCAGCCCCCCAGCCCCATAGCAGCCCCATAGCTACCCCCCAGCCCCATAGCAGCCCCCCAACCCCACGGCGACCCCCCAGCCCCATAGCAGCCCCATAGCGACCTCCCAGCCCCATAGCAGCCCCCCAGCCCCACAGCAGCCCCCCAGCCCCACGGCGACCCCCCAGCCCCATAGCAGCCCCATAGCGACCTCCCAGCCCCATAGCGGCCCCCCAGCCCCATAGCAGCCCCATAGCGACCCCCCAGCCCCATAGCAGCCCCCCAGCCCCATAGCAGCCCCATAGCAGCCCCACAGCCCCACAGCAACCCCCCAGCCCCATAGCGACCCCCCAGCCCCATAGCAGCCCCCCAGCCCCATAGCGACCCCCCAGCCCCATAGCAGCCCCATAGCGACCTCCCAGCCCCATAGCAGCCCCCCAGCCCCATAGCAGCCCCTCAGCCCCACAGCGACCCCCCAGCCCCATAGCAGCCCCATAGCGACCCCTCAGCCCCATAGTGACCCCCCAGCCCCATAGCAGCCCCATAGCGACCCCCCCGCCCCATAGCAGCCCCCCAGCCCCATAGCAGCCCCCCCGCCCCATAGAGAGCCCCCAGCCCCATAGCAGACCCCAGCCCCATAGCAACCCCCCAGCCCCATAGCAGCCCCATAGCAGCCCCCCCAGCCCTATAGCAACCCCCGAGCCCCATAGCAACCCCCCCGCCCCATTGCAACCCCCCAGCCCCATAGCAGCCCCCCAACCCCATAGCAGTCCCCCAGCCCCATAGCGACCCCCCCGCCCCATAGCGACCCCCCCGACCCATAGCGGCCCCCCCAGCCCCATAGCGGCCCCCCAGCCCCATAGCAGCCCCCCAGCCCATAGAAACCCCCCCGCCCCATAGCAGCCCCCCCAGCCCCATGGCGACCCCCCAGCCCCATAGCAGCCCCATAGCGACCCCCCAGCCCCATAGTGACCCCCAGCCCAATACCGACCCCCCAGCCCCATAGCAGCCCCCCAGCCCCATAGCAACCCCCCAGCCCCATAGCAGCCCCCCAGCCCCATAGCAGCCCCATAGCAGCCCCCCCGCCCCATAGCAGCCCCATAGCGACCCCCCAGCCCCCCAGCAGCCCCCCAGCCCCATAGCAGCACCATAGCAGCCCCCCAGCCCCATAGCAGCCCCCCAGCCCCATAGCAACCCCCCAGCCCCATAGCAGCCCCCCAGCCCCATAGCAACCCCCCGCCCCATAGCGGCCCCCCAGCCCCATAGCAACCCCCCAGCCCCATAGCAGCCCTCCCAGCCCCATAGCAACCCCCCAGCCCCATAGCAGCCCCCAGCCCCATAGCGACCCCCAGCCCCATAGCAGCCCCATAGCAGCCCCCCAGCCCCATAGCAGCCCCCCCGCCCCATAGCAGCCCCCCCAGCCCCATAGCAACCCCCCAGCCCCATAGCAGCCCACCCACCCCATAGCAACCCCCCAGCCCCCCAGCGGCCCCCCAGCCCCATAGCAACCCCCCAGCCCCATAGCAACCCCCTAGGCCCATAGCAGCCCCCCAGCCCCACGGCGACCCCCCCGCCCCATAGCGGCCCCCCAGCCCCATAGCAGCCCCCCCAGCCCCATAGCAGCCCCCCAGCCCATAGAAACTCCCCCGCCCCATAGCAGCCCCCCCAGCCCCATAGCAGCCCCCCAGCCCCATAGCGACCCCCAGCCCCATAGCAGCCCTCCCAGCCCCATAGCGACCCCCCCACCCCATAGCAGCCCCCCAGCCCCATAGCAGCCCCATAGCGACCCCCAGCCCCATAGCAACCCCCCAGCCCCATAGCAGCCCCCCCGCCCCATAGCGGCCCCCCAGCCCCATAGCAGCCCCCAGCCCCATAGCAGCCCCCCAGCCCCATAGCAGCCCCCCCAGCCCCATAGCGACCCCCCCGCCCCATAGCGACCCCCCAGCCCCATAGCAGCCCCCAGCCCCATAGCGACCCCCCAGCCCCATAGCAGCCCCCCAGCCCCATAGCAGCCCCATAGCAGCCCCCCCGCCCCATAGCAGCCCCCCCAGCCCCATAGCGGCCCCCCGCCCCATAGCGACGCCCCCAGCCCCATAGCAGCCCCCCAGCCCCATAGCAGCCCCCCCGCCCCATAGCGACCCCCCAGCCCCATAGCAGCCCCCAGCCCCATAGCAGCCCCCCAGCCCCATAGAAACCCCCCCGCCCCATAGCAGCCCCCCAGCCCCATAGCAGCCCCCCAGCCCCCCAGCGGCCCCCAGCCCCATAGCAACCCCCCAGCCCCATAGCAGCCCCATAGCGACCCCCCAGCCCCCCAGCAGCCCCCCAGCCCCATAGCAGCCCCATAGCGACCCCCCAGCCCCATAGCAGCCCTCCCAGCCCCATAGCAGCCCCCCAGCCCCATAGCGACCCCCCAGCCCCATAGCAGCCCCACAGCAACCCCCCAGCCCCATAGCAGCCCCCCAGCCCCACGGCGACCCCCCAGCCCCATAGCGACCCCCCCGCCCCATAGCGACCCCCCAGCCCCATAGCGACTCCCTCAGCCCCATAGTGGTCTCTTAGCCCCATAGCAACCCCTCTACCCCATAGCAGCCCCCCAGCCCCATAGCAGCCCCCCAGCCCCATAGCGACCCCCCAGCCCCATAGCAGCCCCCAGCCCCATAGCAGCCCCCCAGCCCCACAGCAACCCCCCAGCCCCATAGCAGCCCCCCAGCCCCATAGCAGCCCCCAGCCCCATAGCAACCCCCCAGCCCCATAGCAGCCCTCCCAGCCCCATAGCAACCCCCCAGCCCCATAGCAGCCCCCCCGCCCCATAGCGGCCCCCAGCCCCATAGCAGCCCCCAGCCCCATAGTAACCCCCAGCCCCATAGCAGCCCCATAGCGACCCCTCAGCCCCATAGCGACCCCCCAGCCCCATAGCAGCCCCCCAGCCCCATAGCAGCCCCATAGCGGCCCCCCAGCCCCATAGCAGCCCCCCAGCCCCATAGCAGCCCCATAGCGACCCCCCAGCCCCATAGCAGCCCCATAGCGGCCCCCCAGCCCCACGGCGCGCCCCACGGCGGCCCCCTCACCCGGTCGCGCCCCCCGGTGGCCAGGCGCCGGCCGTCGGGGCTGAGGGCCAGGCAGGCCGTGGGGCCGGCGTGGGGCCGGAGGAGGCGGGCGGCGGGCGGCCCCTGCCCCACGGCGGCTCCCGGCAAGGGGGGCGGAGCCATCAGGGCCGCCGCGGGCCACAGCCCCACGCAGCCGTCCTCTGTGGGGCAGCGGGCCTCAGCGACCCATAGCGACCCACGGAGACCCATAGAGACCCATAGAGACCTCTCCCTGCCCCATAGCGACCCATAGAGACCCCATAGAGACCCATAGGGACCCCTTCCTGCCCCATAGAGACCCATAGTGACCCATAGGGACCACTTGCTGCCCCATAGCGACCCATAGAGACCCCATAGAGACCCATAGGGAGCTCTCCCTGCCCCATAGAGACCCATAGAGACCCCACAGAGACCCATAGGGACCCCTTCCTGCCCCATAGAGACCCATAGAAACCCCAGAGAGACCCATAGGGAGCTCTCCCTGCCCCATAGTGACCCATAGAGACCCCATAGAGACCCACAGAGACCTCTCCCTGCCCCATAAACACCCATAGAGACCCCAGAGAGACCCATAGGGACCCCTTCCTGCCCCATAGCGACCCATAGAGACCCCACAGAGACCCATAGGGACCCCTCCCTGCCCCATAGAGACCCATAGAGACCCCACAGAGACCCATAGGGACCCCTTCCTGCCCCATAGCGACCCATAGAGACCCATAGAGACCCATAGAGACCTCTCCCTGCCCCATAAAGACCCATAGAGACCCCACAGAGACCCATAGGGACCCCTTCCTGCCCCATAGCGACCCATAGAGACCCCACAGAGACCCATAGGGACCCCTTGCTGCCCCATAGCGACCCATAGAGACCCCAGAGAGACCCATAGAGACCTCTCCCTGCCCCATAGCGACCCATAGAGACCCCATAGAGACCCATAGAGACCTCTCCCTGCCCCATAGAGACCCATAGAGACCCCAGAGAGACCCATAGAGACCTCTCCCTGCCCCATAGCGACCCATAGAGACCCCACAGAGACCCATAGGGACCCCTTCCTGCCCCATAGAGACCCCACAGAGACCCATAGGGACCCCTCCCTGCCCCATAGCGACCCATAGAGACCACACAGAGACCCATAGAGACCTCTCCCTGCCCCATAGACACCCATAGAGACCCCAGAGAGACCCATAGGGACCCCTTGCTGCCCCATAGAGACCCAGAGAGACCCCAGAGAGACCCAGAGAGACCCCTTCCTGCCCCATAGCGACCCATAGTGACCCATAGGGACCCCTTCCTGCCCCATAGCGACCCACGGAGACCCCAGAGAGACCCATAGGGACCCCTCCCTGCCCCATAGTGACCCATAGAGACCCCAGAGAGACCCATAGGGACCTCTCCCTGCCCCATAGCGACCCATAGAGGCCCCAGAGAGACCCATAGGGACCCCTTCCTGCCCCATAGCGACCCATAGAGACCCCAGAGAGACCCATAGCACCCCATAGGTGCCCCATAGCACCCCATAGATCCCCCATAGATCTCTCATAGCACCCTATAGACCACCATAACACCCCAGAGATGCCCTATAGATGCCCCATAGACCCCCAACAGCACCCCATAGGCCACCATAACACCCCATAGATGCCCCAGAGCACCCCATAGCGCCCCATAGACCCCCATTACACCCCATAACACCCCATAGATGCCCCATAGACCCTGATAGCACCCCACAGACCCCCATAACACCCCATAGATGCCCCACAGCCCCCCATAGCACCCCATAGACCCCCCATAGCACCCCATAGCACCCCATAGCGCCCCATAACACCCCAAAGCATCCCATAGACCCCCCAATCACCCCATAACACCCCATAGATGCCCCATAGCACCCCACAGACCCCCATAGAGCCCCATAGCACCCCATAGACACCCCATAGACCCCCACAGACCCCCATAGCACCCCATAGACCCCCATAGACCCCCATAACACCCCAAAGCATCCCATAGACCCCCCAATCACCCCATAACACCCCATAGATGCCCCATAGCACCCCACAGACCCCCATAGAGCCCCATAGCACCCCATAGACACCCCATAGACCCCCACAGACCCCCATAGCACCCCATAGACCCCCATAGCACCCCCATAGCAGCCCATAGCGCCCCATAGACCCCCCATAGCACCCCATAGCACCCCATAGACCCCCATAGCACCCCATAGACTCCCCATAGCACCCAACAGCACCCCATAACACCTCACAGACCCCCCATAGCACCCCATAGAGCCCCATAGCACCCCACAGACCCCCATAGCACCCCATAGACTCCCCATAGCACCCAACAGCACCCCATAACACCTCACAGACCCCCCATAGCACCCCATAGACCCCTCATAGCACCCCATAGACCCCCATAGCACCCAATAGCACCCCATAGCACCCCCATAGCACCCCATAGACTCCCCATAGCACCCAATAGCACCCCATAACACCTCACAGACCCCCCATAGCACCCCATAGCGCCCCATAGACCCCCCATAGACCCGCATAGCACCCCATAGACCCCCATAGCACCCAATAGCACCCCATAGCACCCCATAGAACCCCATAGCACCCCCATAGCACCCCCATAGCACCCCATAGACTCCCCATAGCACCCCATAGCACCCCATAGCACCCCATAGACCACCATAGCACCCCATAGACTCCCCATAGCACCCCATAGACCCCCATAGCACCCCATAGACCCCCCATAGCACCCAATAGCACCCCATAGCACCCCATAGCACCCCAGAGACCCCCATAGCGCCCCATAGACTCCCCATAGCACCCCATAGACCCCCATAGCGCCCCATAGACCCCCCATAGCACCCAATAACACCCCATAGCACCCCATAGACCCCATAGCACCCCATAGAGCCCCATAGCACCCCATAGACCCCCCCAGCACCCCATAACACCCCATAGCACCCCCCCCGCCCCCCCCCTTACCGGTGGCGGCCACCAAGGTGCGGGGGTCCCCGGCCAGGGCCCCCAGGGCCCCCCCGCAGGGGGGCAGCACCCACAGGAGCCGGGGGGCGGCACCGGGGGGGGGCGGCAGGGCCCAGCCCCACACCCGGCCCCCCGGCCCCCCCCCCGCCAGCACCCGGGGGCCCAGCCAGGCCAAGCAGCTCACGGGCGCCCCGGCCCCACAGCGCCACGGCGGCCGCCCTGCGGGAGAGGGGCCCAGGCGTCCGGGAGGGGCCCAGGCATCCGGGAAAAGGGCCCAGGTGTCCGGGAAAGGGGCCCAGGCGTCCGGGGAAGGGGCCCAGGAGTCCGGGAGGGGCCCAGGCGTCCGGGAAAGGGGCCCAGGCGTCCGGGAAAAGGGGCCCAGGCGTCCGGGAGGGGCCCAGGTGTCCGGGAAAGGGGCCCAGGCGTCCGGGAAAAGGGCCCAGGTGTCCGGGAAAGGGGCCCAGGCGTCCGGGAAAGGGGCCCAGGTGTCCGGGAAAGGGGCCCAGGCGTCCAGGAGGGGCCCAGGCATCCGGGAAAGGGGCCCAGGCGTCCGGGAAAAGGGCCCAGGCGTCCGGGGAAGGGGCCCAGGCGTCCGGGAAAGGGGCCCAGGTGTCCGGGAAAGGGGCCCAGGCGTCCGGGAAAGGGGCCCAGGGGTCCGGGTGAGGGGCCCAGGCATCCAGGAAAGGGCCCAGGCGTCCGGGAAAGGGCCCAGGCGTCCGGGAGAAGGGGCCCAGGCGTCCGGGAGGGGCCCAGGCGTCCGGGAAAGGGCCCAGGCATCCGGGAAAAGGGCCCAGGTGTCCGGAAAAGGGGCCCAGGTGTCCGGAAAAGAGACCCAGGAGTCCGGGAGGGGCCCAGGCGTCCGGGAAAGGGGCCCAGGTGTCCGGGAGGGGCCCAGGTGTCCGGGAGAGGGGCCCAGGAGTCCGGGGAGGGGCCCAGGTCTCCGGGGAAGGGGCCCAGGCGTCCGGGGGGGGGGATGACTCACCCCAGGGCGCCCGGTGCACCCACACGTCGCCCCCCCGGTGCCCCACGGCCAGGCGGGTGCCGGTGGGGTCAAAGGTCACGCAGAGGGCGGGGTCGTCGCCGGGGTCGTTGCCGGGGGGGGGCCGCAAGGTCGCCCGCACCCGCCCCAGGGCCGCCGGCCACAGCAGCACCTGGGGGGCACCCGGGGGGGCCATGAGCACCCAATACCCCCCCGATACCCCCTCTGGGCGCCCCGGAACCCCCCCAGGGACACCGAAAAACGCCTAATTCACCCCAAAACCCCCCCGTACGGCACCCCCGTGAGCAGCCCTGGGGATGCACTGGGGGTCATGGGGCACCCAAGGGTGCCCAGCACCCATCGCCCCCCCCAAAACCCCCCCAACCCCCCCAGGGACCTCGATACCCCCCCAGGGACCCCAAAAACACCCAAATTCACCCCAAAACCCCCCCGTACAGCACCCCCGTGAGCAGCCCTGGGGTCACACCGGGTGCCATGGGGCACCCAAGGGTGCCCAGCACCCATCGCCCCCCCACCCAACCCCCCCAAATCCCCCCAAAACCCCCCAGGGACCCCAAAAAAGCCATAATTCACCCCAAAACCCCCCCGTACAGGACCCCTAAGGCGAGCGTAGAGCAGCCCTGGGGTCTCATCCTGGGGTCATGGGGCACCCAAGGGTGCCCAGCACCCATCAGCCCCCCACCCAATTACCCCAATACCCCCCCAAAGCCCCTCAGGGACCCAAAAATGCCATAATTCACCCCAAAACCCCCCCGTACGGGACCCCCGTGAGCAGCCCTGGGGTCACACTGGGGGTCATGGGGCACCCAAGGGTGCCCAGCACCCATCGCCCCCCCACCCAATTACCCCAATACCCCCCCAAAGCCCCTCAGGGACCCAAAAATGCCATAATTCACCCCAAAACCCCCCTGTACGGGACCCCCATGAGCAGTCCTGGGGATGCACTGGGGGTCATGGGGCACCCAAGGGTGCCCAGCATCCATCGCCCCCCCCCACCCAATTACCCCAATACCCCCCCAAAGCCCCTCAGGGACCCAAAAAAGCCATAATTCACCCCAAAACCCCCCCGTACGGGACCCCCATGAGCAGTCCTGGGGATGCACTGGGGGTCATGGGGCACCCAAGGGTGCCCAGCACCCATCGCCCCCCCCAAAAAACCCCCCCAGAGACCCCAAAACACCCCAGGGACCCCAAAAACACCCTAATTCACCCCAAAACCCCCCCGTACGGGACCCCCATGAGCAGCCCTGGGGTCTCACTGGGGGTCACGGGGCACCCAAGGGTGCCCAGCACCCATCGCCCCCCCCACCCAACCCCCCCAAATCCCCCCCATAACCCCCCCAGGGACCCAAAAATGCCATAATTCACCCCAAAACCCCCCCGTACGGGACCCCCGTGAGCAGCCCTGGGGTCTCACTGGGGGTCACGGGGCACCCAAGGGTGCCCAGCACCCATCGCCCCCCCACCCAACCCCCCCAAATCCCCCCCATAACCCCCCCAGGGACCCAAAAAAGCCATAATTCACCCCAAAACCCCCCCGTACGGCACCCCCGTGAACAGCCCTGGGGTCACACCGGGTGCCATGGGGCACCCAAGGGTGCCCAGCACCCATCGCCCCCCCCACCCAACCCCTCCAAATCCCCCCCATAACCCCCCCAGGGACCCAAAAATGCCATAATTCACCCCAAAACCCCCATGTACAGCACCCCTGTGAGCAGCCCTGGGGTTGCAGTGGGGGGTCATGGGGCACCCAAGGGTGCCCAGCACCCATCGCCCCCCCACCCAATTACCCCAAACCCCCCCCAAAACCCCCCAGGGACCCCAAAAATGCCATAATTCACCCCAAAACCCCCATGTACGGGACCCCCATGAGCAGCCCTGGGGTCTCACTGGGGGTCACGGGGCACCCAAGGGTGCCCAGCACCCATCACCCCACCCAACCCCCCCCAAAATGACCCAAAACCCCCCGATTTCACCCCAAACCCCCCCCCCCCGCCCACACGCACCTGCCCGTCGCTGCCGGCTCCCACGACGCCCGGGGGGGCCCAGGCGATCCCGGCGGGGGGGCAGCACCCGGGGGGGCCCAGCACCCCCAGCGGGGCCCCCCCCGGCCAGGCCCAGAGGCGCAGGGCCCCCCCGGCCTGGGCCCCCAGCACCCGGCACCCGTCGGGGGCGAAGGCGGCCGCCCCGAAGGCCCCCGCCGCCCGGCCCCCGCCCCGCGCCAGCACCTGCGATGGGGGGCACTGGTGTCACTGGGAGGGACTGGTTTGGGTGGTGGTGGGGGGGGGGGGGGCTGGGGGGATTGGGAGAGGGTGGGGGGGAGGGTTGGGGGGGGCTGGGGGGTCCCAGTGGCTCCCAGTGGCGCCCAGTGCCCTCCCAGTGCCCCATATTGCCTCCCAGTGCCGCCCAGTGCCTCCCAGTGCTCCCCAGTCCCCTCCCAGTGCCTCCCAGTGCCCTCCCAGTGCCTCCCAGTGCCTCCCAATCCCCTCCCAGTCCCCTCCCAGTGCCTCCCAGTCCCTCCCAGTCTCCTCCCAGTCCCTCCCAGTGCCTCACAGGCCCTCCCAGTGCCCTCCCAGTTCCTCCCAGTGCCTCCCAGTCCTCCCCAGTCCCCTCCCAGCACCCCATATCCCCTTCCAGTCCCTCCCAGTCCCCTCCCAGTCCCTCCCTGTCCCCTCCCAGTGCCTCCCAGTGCCTCCCAGTGGCCCCCAGTGCCCTCCCAGTGCCTCCCAATCCCCTCCCAGTCCCTCCCAGTGCCTCCCAGTCTGTCCCAGTGCCTCACAGTCCCTCCCAGCGCCCTCCCAGTTCCTCCCAGTGCCTCCCAGTGCCCCCCAGTCCCCTCCCAGCACCCTGTTTCCCCTTCCAGTCCCTTCCAATCCCCTCCCAGTCCCTCCCTGTTCTCTCCCAGTCCCTCCCAGTCCCTCCCAGTCCCCCATATCCCCTCCCAGACCCCTTCCAGTGCCCCCCAGTGCCCCATAGCCCCTCCCAGTCCCCTCCCAGTCCCCTCCCAGTCCTCCCCAGTGCCTCCCAGTACCCCATATCCCTCTCCCAGTGCCTCCCAGTTCCTCCCAGTGCCTCCCAGTCCCCCCCAGTCCCCTCCCAGCGCCCCATATCCCCTTCCAGTCCCTCCCAGTCCCCTCCCAGTCCCTTCCTGTCCCCTCCCAGTGCCTCCCAGTGCCTCCCAGTGCCCCCCAGTCCCCTCCCAGCGCCCCGTATCCCCTTCCAGTCCCTCCCAATCCCCTCCCAGTCCTTCCCAGCCCCCTGCCAGTGCCTCCCAGTCCCCCCCAGTCCCCCTCCCAGTCTCCCCCAGTCCCCCCCCAGTGCCCTGTATCCCCTCCCAATCCCCTCCCAGACCCCTCCCAGTGCCTCCCAGTGCCTCCCAGTCCCCTCCCAGTCCCCCATATCCCATCCCAGTTCCCTCCCAGTCTCCTCCCAGTCCCCCCCAGTCCCCCCCCAATGCCCTGTATCCCCTCCCAATCCCCTCCCAGTCCCCCATATCCCCTCCCAGTGCCTCCCAGTGCCTCCCAAACCCCTCCCAGTGCCCCCATATCCCCTCCCAGTGCCTCCCAGTCCCCCCCAGTGCCTCCCAGTCCCCTCCCAGTCTCTCCCAGTGCTCTCGCAGTGGCTCCCAGTGCCTCCCAGTGCCCCCCAGTGCCCTCCCAGTCCCCCCAATCCCCTCCCAGTGACCCCCAGTGCCTCCCAGTGCCCCCCAGTGCCCTCCCAGTGCCTCCCAGTCCCCCCCAATCCCCTCCCAGTGCCCCCCAATCCCCTCCCAGTGCCTCCCAGTGCCTCCCAGTCCCCCCCAGTGCCTCCCAGTGCCCCCCAATCCCCTCCCAGTGACCCCCAGTGCCTCCCAGTGCCTCCCAGTGCCCTCCCAGTGCCTCCCAGTCCCCCCAATCCCCTCCCAGTGCCCCCCAGAGCCTCCCAGTGCCTCCCAGTCCCCCCCAATCCCCTCCCAGTGCCTCCCAGTGCCTCCCAGTGCCTCCCAGTCCCCCCCAATCCCCTCCCAGTGACCCCCAGTGCCTCCCAGTGCCCCCCAGTGCCCTCCCAGTGCCTCCCAGTCCCCCCCAATCCCCTCCCAGTGCCCCCCAATCCCCTCCCAGTGCCTCCCAGTGCCCTCCCAGTGCCTCCCAGTCCCCCCCAATCCCCTCCCAGTCCCCCCCAATCCCCTCCCAGTGCCTCCCAGTGCCTCCCAGTGCCCCCCAGTGCCCTCCCAGTGCCTCCCAGTCCTCCCCAATCCCCTCCCAGTGCCCCCCAATCCCCTCCCAGTGCCCTCCCAGTGCCTCCCAGTGCCTCCCAGCAAGGCTCACGGTGGGGGGGCCGGGCCGGTCCAGCGGCAGCACCAGGAAGCGGCCGCCCCAGGCGCCAGCGGCCACCGCCGCCCCCCCGGGGTGGAAGGCGACACAGGCCAGGGGGGGCCCCGAGGCCCCGCCCCCCGCCGCCGCCCCCCGCCCCGCCCCCCACACCTGCGGGGGGGAGCAGGGGTCAGCCCGGACGCCTGGGCCCTTTCCCGGACACCTGGGCCCTTTTCCCGGACGCCTGGGCCCTTTTCCCGGACGCCTGGGCCCCTTTCCCGGACGCCTGGGCTCTTTCCCGGACGCCTGGGCCCCTTTCCCGGACGCCTGGGCTCTTTCCCGGACGCCTGGGCCCTTTTCCCGGACGCCTGGGCCCCTTTTCCCGGACGCCTGGGCCCCTTTCCCGGACGCCTGGGCTCTTTCCCGGACGCCTGGGCCCTTTTCCCGGACACCTGGGCCCCTTCCCGGACGCCTGGGCCCCTTTCCCGGACGCCTGGGCCCTTTCCTGGATGCCTGGGCCCTTTTCCCGGATGCCTGGGCCCTTTCCCGGATGCCTGGGCCCCTTCCCCGGACGCCTGGGCCCTTTTCCCGGACACCTGGGCCCCTTCCCGGACGCCTGGGCCCCTTTCCCGGACGCCTGGGCCCTTTCCTGGATGCCTGGGCCCTTTTCCCGGACGCCTGGGCCCTTTCCCGGATGCCTGGGCCCCTTCCCCGGACGCCTGGGCCCTTTCCCGGACACCTGGGCCCCTTTTCCCGGACGCCTGGGCTCTTTCCCGGATGCCTGGGCCCTTTTCCCGGACGCCTGGGCCCTTTCCCGGACGCCTGGGCCCCTCTCCCGGACGCCTGGGACCCTTCCCGGACGCCTGGGCCCATTTTCCCGGACGCCTGGGCCCCTCCCCGGACGCCTGGGCCCCTCCCGGACGCCTGGGCCCACCTGGAGGCGCCCGTCCAGCCCGGCCGACACCAGCAGGGTCCCGTCGGGACTCGGCTCCAGGGCGGTGACGGGGCCCCGATGCGCCGACACCTTCCACAGCCTGGGGGGGGGCCCGGGGGGGGGGGTCAGCCCCCTCCACGGGCCCCTATAGCCCCTATAGCCCCCCCCATGGCCCCCATAGGCCCCTATAGCCCCCCCACGGCCCCTATAGCACCCTATAGCCCTCTCCATGGCCCCTATAGCACCCTATAGATCCCTATAGCTGCTCCCCATGGCCCCCATAAGCCCCTATAACCCCCCCATGGCCCCTATAGCTCCCTATAGCCCCCCATAGCCCCCCCATGGCCCCTATAGCACCCTATAGCCCTCTCCATGGCCCCTATAGCACCCTATAGATCCCTATAGCTGCTCCCCATGGCCCCCATAAGCCCCTATAGCCCCCCCATGGCCCCTATAGCTCCCTATAGCCCCCCATAGCCCCCCCATGGCCCCTATAGCACCCTATAGCTCCCTCATGGTCCCTACAGCCCCCTATACCTCCCCATAGACCCCCCCATGGCCCCTATAGACCTCCATAGGCCTCCCCCAAAGGCCCCTATAGCCCCCCATAGGCCCCCATAGACCCCCCATAGGTCCCTATAGCCCCCCAAGGCCCTTATAGCCCCCCCATAGCCCTCTCCGTGCCCCCTATAGGCCCCCTATAGCCGCCCATGGCCCCTATGGCCCCCGCTATGGCCCCCCAGTCCCCCCTAGGCCTCCCTATGGGCCCTATAGCCCCCCCATAGGCCCCCCCATGCTCTGTATGGCCCCCCTATAGCCCCCCATAGGCTCCCCATTGCCCCTATAGCTCCCCTTAGGCCCCCATAGGTGCCCCCCATGGCACCTATAGCCCCTCATAGCCCCCCCATAGCCCCCCCCAGCCCCCCCATAGGCCCCCTCATGGCCCCTGTAGCCCCCCTATGGCTCCTATAGCCCCCCCCAAGACCCCTGTAGCCCCCTATAACCCCCATAACCCCCCATAGCACCCGTCCCAGGCCCCTATAGCCCCCCCCGTGGCCCCTATAGCCCCCCCATGGTCCCCATAAGCTCCCATAGCCCCCCCATAGCCCCCCCATGGCCCCTATAGCCCCATAGACCCCCCCAGCCCCCCCAGAGACCCCCCCATGGCCCCTATAGACCCCCCACAGCCCCCCACAGCCCCTATGGCCCCCATAGCCCCCCATAGACCCCCCCAGCCCCCCCAGAGACCCCCCCCATGGCCCCTATAGCCCCCCCACAGCCCCCCACAGCCCCTATGGCCCCCATAGCCCCCCATAGACCCCCACAGCCCCCCCAGAGACACCCCCCATGGCTCCTATAGCCCCCCCATAGACCCCCCCAGCCCCTATGGCCCCCATAGCCCCCCCCAGGGCCCCTATAGCCCCCCATAGACCCCCCCAGCCCCCCCAGAGACCCCCCCCATGGCCCCTATAGCCCCCCCACAGCCCCCCACAGCCCCTATGGCCCCCATAGCCCCCCCCAGGGCCCCTATAGCCCCCCAGAGACCCCCCCAGCCCCCCCAGAGACCCCCCCCATGGCCCCTATAGCCCCCCCACAGCCCCCCACAGCCCCTATGGCCCCCATAGCCCCCCCCAGGGCCCCTATAGCCCCCCCCGGCCCCTATAGCCCCCCATAGGCCCCCCCTGCCCCCCCATAGCCCCCCCCAGGGCCCCTATAGCCCCCCATAGGCCCCCCCTGCCCCCCCCCCGCACTGACCGGGCGCCGTGGGGCAGCAGCAGAACCTCGACGTCGCCCCCGGCCCCCCCCAAGGCCACGGCACCGCCGGGGAGGGGGGCGACGGCCCGGACCCCCCCGACGCTGCCCCGCACCTCCTGCACCGCCTGCCACCAGTACGGACCAGTACGGACCAGTACGGACCAGTACGGACCAGTATGGAGCGATCCAGACCAGTACGGACCAGTACAGACCAGTACGGACCAGTATGCACCAGTACGGCCCGGACCCCCCCGACGCTGCCCCGCACCTCCTGCACCGCCTGCCACCAGTACGGACCAGTACGGACCAGTACGGACCAGTATGGACCAGTATGGAGCGATCCAGACCAGTACGGACCAGTACGGACCAGTACGGACCAGTATGGACCAGTATGCACCAGTACGGCCCGGACCCCCCCGATGCTGCCCCGCACCTCCTGCACCGCCTGCCACCAGTACGGACCAGTACGGACCAGTACGGACCAGTACGGACCAGTATGAAGCGATCCAGACCAGTACGGACCAGTACAGACCAGTATGGACCAGTACGGACTAGTATGCACCAGTACGGCCCACACACCCCCGACGCCCCCCCGCAGTTCCTGCACCGCCTGCCACCAGTACGGACCAGTACGGACCAGTACGGACCAGTATGGAGCGAACCAGACCAGTACGGACCAGTGTGCACCAGTACGGACCAGTATGCACCAATACGGCCCGGACCCCCCCGACGCTGCCCCGCACCTCCTGCACCCCCTGCCACCAGTACGGACCAGTACGGACCAGTACAGACCAGTATGGACCAGTATGGCCCCTCCCAGTGCCCCCCAGTGCCTCCCAATCCCCTCCCAGTGTCTCCGAGTGCCCCATAATCTTCTCCCAGTGCCTCCCAGTCCCCCCCAGTGCCCTCCCAGTCCCCCCCAGTGCCCTCCCAGTCCCTCCCAGTGCCCTCCCAGTCCCCCCCAGTGCCCTCCCAGTCCCTCCCAGTGCCCTCCCAGTGCCTCCCAGTGCCCTCCCAGTCCCTCCCAGTCTCTCCCAGTGCCTCCCAGTGCCCCCCCAGTCCCCTCCCAGCCTCCTCCAGTGCCTCCCAGTCCCCCCCAGTGCCCCCCAGTCCCCCCCAGTGCCTCCCAGTGCCTCCCACTGCCCTCCCACTGCCTCCCAATCCCCTCCCAGTGCCTCCCAGTGCCTCCCAGTCCCCCCCAATCCCCTCCCAGTGCCCCCCAGTGCCTCCCAATCCCCTCCCAGTGCCTCCCAGTGCCCTCCCAGTCCCCCCCCAGTGCTCTCGCAGTGCCTCCCAGTGCCTCCCAGTGCCTCCCAGTGCCCCCAATCCCCTCCCAGTGCCCCCCCAATCCCCTCCCAGTGCTGCCCAGTGCCTCCCAATCCCCCCCAGTCCCCTCCCAGTGCCTCCCAGCGCCTCCCAGTCCCCTCCCAGTCCCCCCCAGTGCTCTCGCAGTGCCTCCCAGTGCCTCCCAGTGCCCCCCAGTGCCTCCCAATCCCCTCCCAGTCCCCCCCAGTCCCCTCCCAGTGCCCCCCAGTGCCTCCCAGTGCCCCCATATCCCCTCCCAATCCCTTCCCAGTGCCTCCCAGTGCCCCCATATCCCCTCCCAGTGCCCTCCCAGTGCCTCCCAGTGCCCCCCAGTGCCTCCCAATCCCCTCCCAGTCCCCCCCAGTCCCCTCCCAGTGCCCCCCAGTGCCCCCATATCTCCTCCCAATCCCCTCCCAGTGCCTCCCAGTGCCCCCATATCCCCTCCCAGTGCCGTCCCAGTGCCTCCCACTGCCTCCCAGTGCCCCCCAGTCCCCTCCCAGTGCCTCCCAATCCCCTCCCAGTGCCTCCCAGTGCCCCCATATCCCCTCCCAGTGCCTCCCAGTGCCTCCCAGTGCACCCCAGTCCCCTCCCAGTCCCCCCCAGTGCCTCCCAATCCCCTCCCAGTGCCCCCCAATCCCCTCCCAGTGCCCCCCAGTGCCTCCCAATCCCCTCCCAGTGCCTCCCAGTGCCTCCCAGTGCCCCCCAGTCCCCTCCCAGTGCCCCCCAGTGCCCCCATATCTCCTCCCAATCCCCTCCCAGTCCCCTCCCAGTGCCCCCCAGTCCCCTCCCAGTGCCCCCCAGTGCCCCCATATCTCCTCCCAATCCCCTCCCAGTCCCCTCCCAGTGCCTCCCAGTCCCCTCCCAGTGCCTCCCAGTGCCTCCCAGTGCCCCCCAGTCCCCTCCCAGTGCCCCCAGTGCCCCCATATCTCCTCCCAGTGCCCTCCCAGTGCTTCCCAGTTCCTCCCAGTCCCCTCCCAGTGCCCCCATATCTCCTCCCAGTCCCCCCCAGTGCCCTCCCAGTGCCCTCCAGTGCCCTCCCAGTGCCTCCCAGTCCCCCCCAATCCCTTCCCAGTGCCTCCCAGTGCCTCCCAATCCCCTCCCAGTGCCTCCCAGTGCCCCCCAGTGCCTCCATATCCCCTCCCAGTGCCTCCCAGTGCCCTCCAGAGCCCTCCCAGTCCCCCCAATCCCCTCCCAGTGCCCCCCAGTTCCTCCCAATCCCTTCCCAGTGCCTCCCACTGCCTCCCAGTGCCCCCCAATCCCCTCCCAGTGCCCCCCAGTGCCTCCCAGTGCCCCCAGATCCCCTCCCAATCCCCTCCCAGTGCCTCCCAGTGCCTCCCAATCCCCTCCCAGTCCCCCCCAGTCCCCTCCCAGTGCCCCCCAGTGCCTCCCAATCCCCTCCCAGTCCCCCCCAGTCCCCTCCCAGTGCCTCCCAGTGCCCCCATATCCCCTCCCAATCCCCTCCCAGTGCCTCCCAGTGCCCCCATATCCCCTCCCAGTGCCTCCCAGTCCCCTCCCAGTGCCTCCCAGTCCCCCCCAGTGCCGCACCTGGGGGCCGGCGGGCGCCAGGCGCAGCCAGTGCAGGGAGCCCTCGGCGGTGCCCACGGCCGCCCAGCCCCCGCCCGGGGCCAGCGCCAGGCACTGGGGGCCCCCCCGCAGCCGCAGGCCCCGCCCCCTGCCCCCCCCAACATGGCCGCCGTCAGCCACGGGGGGGGACCAGGCGTCCGGGAAGGGGCCCAGGCGTCCGGGAGGGGCCAGGCGTCCGGGGAACCCACCCAGGGGCCCAGGCGTCCGGGAAAGGGGCCCAGGCGTCCAGGGAACCCACCCAAGGGCCCAGGCGTCCGGGAGGGGCCCAGGTGTCCGGGAGGGGCCCAGGCGTCCAGGGAACCCACCCAAGCCACCCAGGGGCCCAGGCGTCCGGGAGGGGCCCAGGCGTCCGGGAAAGGGGCCCAGGTGTCCGGGAGGGGCCCAGGAGTCCGGGAAGGGCCCAGGTGTCCGGGATGAGGGGCCCAGGCGTCCGGGGAACCCACCCAAGCCACCCAGGGGCCCAGGCGTCCGGGAAGGGCCCAGGCGTCCGGGAGGGGCCCAGGTGTCCGGGAGGGGCCCAGGCGTCCGGGGAAGGGGCCCAGGTGTCCGGGAAGGGCCCAGGCGTCCGGGGAACCCACCCAAGGGCCCAGGCGTCCGGGAGGGGCCCAGGCGTCTGGGAAAGGGGGCCCAGGCGTCCGGGGAACCCACCCAGGGGCCCAGGCGTCCGGGAGGGGCCCAGGAGTCCGGGAAGGGCCCAGGTGTCCGGGGAACCCACCCAAGGGGCCCAGGCATCCGGGAAAAGGGGCCCAGGTGTCCGGGAAGGGCCCAGGAGTCCGGGAGGGGCCCAGGAGTCCGGGAAGGGCCCAGGTGTCCGGGGAACCCACCCAAGGGGCCCAGGCATCCGGGAAAAGGGGCCCAGGTGTCCGGGAAGGGCCCAGGCGTCCGGGAAAGGGGCCCAGGAGTACGGGAAGGGCCCAGGTGTCCGGGGAACCCACCCAAGGGCCCAGGCGTCCGGGAAAAGGGGCCCAGGCGTCCGGGAGAGGGTTTAGGGCCGCCGTGGGGCAGATGGGTTGGAGGGGGGAGAAAAGACACCTGTGGGGTCTATGAGGCAGCACCCATGGGTGCTATGGGGCAGCTATGGGGCAGCACCCATGAGTGCTATGGGGCAGCTATGGGGCAGCTATGGGACAGCACCTATGGGTGCTATGGGGCAGCTCTGGGGTGCTATGGGGCAGCTATGGGGCAACACCCATGGGCACTATGGGGCAGCTATGGGGGTGCTATGGGCAACACCCATGGGTGCTATGGGGCAGCTATGGGGCAGCTATGGGGCAACACCCATGGGCGCTATGGGGCAGCTATGGGGGTGCTATGGGGCAGCTATGGGGCAGCTATGGGGCAACACCCATGGGCGCTATGGGGCAGCTATGGGGGTGCTATGGGGCAGCTATGGGGCAACACCCATGGGCGCTATGGGGCAGCTATGGGGGTGCTATGGGGCAGCTATGGGGCAGCACCCATGGGTGCTATGGGGCAGCTATGGGGGTGCTATGGGGCAGCTATGGGGCAACACCCATGGGCGCTATGGGGCAGCTATGGGGCAGCTATGGGGCAGCTGTGGGGCAGCTATGGGGCAGCTATGGGGCAGCACCCATGGGTGCTATGGGGCAGCTATGGGGCAGCTATGGGCAACACCCATGGGTGCTATGGGGCAGCTATGGAGCAGCTATGGGGGTGCTATGGGGCAGCTATGGGGCAGCCATGGGGCAGGACCCACCTGGGCGGGAGGTCGGGGGGCGGCGGGGAGCAGAGCAGCAGGCGGTGGCCGTGGGGCAGCAGCGCCCGGGCCTGGGGGCGGAGGGGGCAGCGGGGGGGCGCGTTGGCCGCCTCCTGCGCCAGCCCCACCAGCAGCCCCATAGCGGGGTCCTCCCGCCCCATAGCGGGGTCCTCCGGCCCCACGGCGGCGTCCTCCGGCCCCACGGCGGGTCGCTCGCGCTGCCCCACGGCGTGGAGCTCCTCGCGGGCCAGCTCCAGGGTGGCCTCCACCACGGCCGCCACCTCCTCCAGCCCCACGGCGGCCACGGCCCCCCGCTGCTGGGCCTCCTCTGGGGCGGGGGGGGGCGGCCGTGAGGCCTCCTGCCCCATAGCGGCCTCCCGGAGGAGCAGAGCGAGCTCCTGCCCCATAGAAGCCCATAGAGACCCATAGAGACCCATGGAGACCCATGGAGACCTCCTGCCCCATAGAGACACATAGAGACCCATGAAGACCCATGGAGATCTCCTGCCCCATAGAGACCCATAGAGACCCATGAAGACCCAATGACACCTCCCGCCCCATAGAGACCCATAGAGACCCATGAAGACCCATGGAGACCCCCTGCCCCATAGAGACCCATAGAGTCCCATGAAGACCCATGGAGACCTCCTGCCCCATAGAGACCCATAGAGTCCCATGAAGACCCATGGAGACCTCCCGCCCCATAGAGACCCATAGAGACCCATGGAGACTCATGGAGACCTCCCGCCCCATAAAGACCCATAGAGTCCCATGAAGACCCAGGGAGACCTCCCGCCCCATAGAGACCCATAGAGACCCATGGAGACTCATGGAGACCTCCCGCCCCATAGAGACCCATAGAGTCCCATGAAGACCCATGGAGACCTCCTGCCCCATAGAGACCCATAGAGACCCATGAAGACCCATGGAGACCTCCCGCCCCATAGAGACCCATAGAGACCCATGAAGACCCATGGAGACCTCCTGCCCCATAGAGACCCATAGAGACCCATGGAGACCCATGGAGATCTCCTGCCCCATAGAGACCCATAGAGTCCCATGAAGACCCAAGGACACCTCCCGCCCCATAGAGACCCATAGAGTCCCATGAAGACCCAGGGAGACCTCCCGCCCCATAGAGACCCATAGAGTCCCATGAAGACCCAAAGAGACCTCCCGCCCCATAGAGACCCATGGAGACCCATGGAGACCCATGGAGACCTCCTGCCCCATAGAGACCCATAGAGTCCCTTGAAGACCCAATGACACCTCCCGCCCCATAGAGACCCATAGAGACCCATAGAGACCCATGGAGACCCAAGGACACCTCCTGCCCCATAGAGACCCATAGAGTCCCATGAAGACCCATAGAGACCTCCTGCCCCATAGAGACCCATAGAGACCCATGAAGACCCATGGAGACCTCCTGCCCCATAGAGACCCATAGAGACCCATGGAGACCCATGGAGACCTCCTGCCCCATAGAGACCCATAGAGTCCCATGAAGACCCATGGAGACCTCCTGCCCCACAGAGACCCATAGAGACCCATGAAGACCCATGGAGACCTCCTGCCCCATAGGGAGCTCCAAGAGGAGCGGAGGCACCTTCTGCCCCATAGAGACCCATAGACAACCCAGACAGACCCCATGGAGACCTCCTGCCCCATAGAGACCCGTAGACCCCAGTGAAGACCCATAGACGCCCATGGAGACCTCCTGCCCCATAGAGACCCATAGAGTCCCATGAAGACCCATAGAGACCCCCTGCCCCATAGAGACCCATAGAGTCCCATGAAGACCCATGGAGACCCCCTGCCCCATAGAGACCCATAGAGTCCCATGGAGACCCATGGAGACCTCCTGCCCCATAGAGACCCATAGAGACCCATAGAGACCCATGGAGACCCATGGAGACCTCCTGCCCCATAGAGACCCATAGAGACCCATGGAGACCCATGGACACCTCCCACCCCATAGAGACCCATGGAGACCCAAGATCACCTCCCGCCCCATAGAGACCCATAGAGTCCCGTGAAGACCCATGGAGACCCCCTGCCCCATAGACACCCATAGAGTCCCATGAAGACCCATGGAGATCTCCTGCCCCATAGAGACCCATAGAGTCCCATGAAGACCCAGGGAGACCTCCTGCCCCATAGAGAACCATAGAGTCCCATGGAGACCCAAGGAAACCTCCTGCCCCATAGGCACCCATGAAGACCCACGGAGACCTCCTGCCCCATAGAGACCCATAGAGTCCCATGAAGACCCAAGGAGACCTCCTGCCCCATAGACACCCATGAAGACCCATGAAGACCCATGGAGACCTCCTGCCCCATAGAGACCCATAGAGTCCCATGAAGACCCACGGAGACCTCCAGCCCCATAGAGACCCATAGAGTCCCATGAAGACCCAAGGAGACCTCCTGCCCCATAGACACCCATGAAGACCCATGGAGACCTCCTGCCCCATAGAGACCCATAGAGTCCCATGAAGACCCATGGAGACCTCCTGCCCCACAGAACCCAATGAAGACCCATGGAGACCTCCTGCCCCATAGAGACCCATAGAGTCCCATGAAGACCCATGGAGACCTCCTGCCCCACAGAACCCAATGAAGACCCATGAAGACCCATAGAGACCCATAGACACCTACAGCCCCCCCCGAAGACCCACGGAGGCCTCCCGCCCCCCAGGCCCGGCCCCACTCACGCAGCAGCGCCAGGCTGTGGGGCAGGACCCCCAGGGCCCCCCGGCGCACGTGGGCCCCCAGGAAGCGCAGGTCGCTCAGCAGGGCCCAGAGTGGTTCCCAGAGCTCCGCCTGGGCCTGCCGTGGGGCCGGTGACCCACGGCCGACCCACAGACCCGCCCCCGGCCCCATAGACCCGCCCCCGGCCCCATAGACCCGCCCTCTGCCCCATAGACCTGCCCCCAGCTCCATAGACCCACCTCTGCCCCATAGACCCATCTCTGCCCCATTGACCTGCTCCCGGCCCCATAGACCCGTCTTCTGCCCCATAGACCCGCCCTCTGCCCCATAGACCCGCCCCTGCCCCTTAGACCTGCCCCAGCCCCATAGATCTGCCCCTGCACCATAGACCCGCCCTCTGCCCCATAGACCTGCCCCCAGCCCCATAGACCCACCTCTGGCCCATAGACCCATCTCTGCCCCATTGACCCGCTCCCGGCCCCATAGACCCACCCCAGCCCCATAGATCTGCCCCTGCACCATAGACCCGCCCCCGGCCCCATAGACCCGCCCTCTGCCCCATAGACCCGGCCCCGGCCCCAAAGATCTGCCCCTGCTCCATAGATCTGCCCTCTGCCCCATAGACCCGCCCCAGCCCCATAGACCCACCTCTGCCCCATAGACCCGCCCCCGGCCCCATAGGGCTGCCCCAGCCCCATAGATCTGCCCCTGCCCCATAGACCCACCTCTGCCCCATTGACCCGCTCCTGGCCCCATAGACCTGCCCCAGCCCCATAGATCTACCCCTGCACCATGGATCTGCCCTCTGCCCCATAGACCTGCCCCAGCCCCATAGACCCGCCCCCAGCCCCAGAGATCTGCCCCTGCTCCATAGATCCGCCCCCGGCCCCATAGACCCGCCTTCTGCCCCATAGACTCACCCCAGCCCCTTAGACCCGCCCTCTGCCCCATAGACCCGCCCCCACCTCATAGACCCGCCCCCTGCCCCATAGACCCCCCTTGCCCCATAGACCTGCCCCTGCCCCATAGACCCGCCCCCGCCCCGTAGCTCCACCCCGACCCATAGCTCCTCTCCTCGACCCATAGCTCCTCCCCTGACCCATAGCCCCACCCCCTGCCCCATAGCTCCACCCCCAGCCCCATAGCTCCTCCCCTAGACTCATAGCCCCACCCCCAGCCCCATAGCTCCTCCCCTAGACCCACAGCCCCACCCCCAGCCCCATAGCCCCGCCCCCAGCCCCTAGCCCCGCCCCCTGCCCCTAGCCCAGCCCCCTGCCCCATAGCCCCGCCCCAGCCCCATAGCCCCACCCCCTGCCCCATAGCTCCTCCCCAGCCCCATAGCTCTTCCCCTAGACCCATAGCTCCTCCCCTAGACCCATAGATCCTCCCCTAGACCCATAGCTCCTCCCCTAGCCCCATAGCCCCGCCCCCAGCCCCCTAGCCCCGCCCCCCGCCCCCTAGCCCCGCCCACCAGGTGGTAGGGCAGCTCCGCCAGGCTCTCGGCGTCGGCCCCACGGAAGGTCCCGTCCCCGTCGGGGTCGCAGGCCCGCCACAGGCACGCTGCCCCACGGCGCGTCAGCCCCACGGCTGGGGCCTCCGGGCCCCCCCGCGGGGCCTCCCGCCCCATAGAAGCGGCCTCCCGCCCCGCGGGTGGCTCCCCCGCCCCACAGCTGAGGTGGCCGCCCCATAGGTTGGTCGTCCGCTCCATAGATGGGTCCTCCAGCCCCATAGATGGGTCCTCCAGGCCCCTAAATGGATCCTCCGCCCCATAGATGGGTCCTCCAGCCCCATAAGTGAGTCCTCCAGCCCCATAGATGGGTCCTCCAACCACATAGATGGGTCCTCCAGCCCCATAGATGGGTCCTCCAGCCCTATAGATGGGTCCTCCAGCCCCATAAGTGAGTCCTCCAACCACATAGATGGGTTCTCCAGCCCCATAGATGGGTCCTCCAGCCCTATAGATGGGTCCTCCAGGCCCCTAAATGGCTCCTCCGCCCCATAGGTTGGGTTCTCCACCCCATAGATGGCTCCTCCAGCCCCATAAGTGAGTCCTCCAACCCCACAGATGGGTTCTCCAGCCCCATAGATGGGTTCTCCACCCCATAGATGGGTCCTCCAGCCCCATAAGTGAGTCCTCCAACCCCACAGATGGGTCCTCCAGCCCCATAGATGGGTCCTCCAACCCCTAGGTTGGTCCTCCAGCCCCATAAGTGAGTCCTCCAACCCCACAGGTGGGTTCTCCAGCCCCATAAGTGAGTCCTCCAACCCCTAGCTTGGTCCTCCAAGCCCTAGATTGGTCCTCCAGCCCCATAAGTGAGTCCTCCAGCCCTATACATGGACTCTCCAGCCCCATAAGTGAGTCCTCCAACCCCACAGATGGGCTCTCCAGCCCCATAAGTGAGTCCTCCAACCCCTCGGTTGGTCCTCCAGCCCCATAAGTGAGTCCTCCAGCCCTATAGATGGACTCTCCAGCCCCATAAGTGAGTCCTCCAACCCCACAGATGGGCTCTCCAGCCCCATAAGTGAGTCCTCCAACCCCTCGGTTGGTCCTCCAGCCCCATAAGTGAGTCCTCCAGCCCTATAGATGGACTCTCCAGCCCCATAAGTGAGTCCTCCAGCCCCACACAGGGGCTCTCCAGCCCCACAGATGGGTCCTCCAACCCCTCGGTTGGTCCTCCAGCCCCATAAGTGAGTCCTCCAGCCCCACAGATGGGTCCTCCCGCCCCACAGGTGAGTCCTCCAGCCCCACAAGTGAGTCCCGGGGGCCCCCGCTCACCTGCCAGCAGCCGGTGGGCCCGGGCCTGCAGCCCCCCCCGGGCCAGGTGCTGCCCCACGGCCTCGCGCAGGGGGGCCCCGGCGAGGTGCAGCCGGGCCCCGGGGGGGGCCAGCGGGACCCCACACGCCTCCAGCAGCCTGCGGGACCCAGGCGTCCGGGGAGGGGCCCAGGCGTCCGGGAAAGGGGCCCAGGCGTCCGGGAAAAGGGGCCCAGGCGTCCGGGAGAGGGGCCCAGGCGTCCGGGAAAAGGGGCCCAGGTGTCCGAGGAGGGGCCCAGGTGTCCGAGGAGGGGCCCAGGAGTCCGGGAAAGGGGCCCAGGCGTCCGGGAGGGGCCCAGGAGTCCGGGAAAGGGGCCCAGGCGTCCGGGGAAAGGGCCCAGGCGTCCAGGAGAGGGGCCCAGGCGTCCGGGGAGGGGCCCAGGCGTCCGGGAAAAGGGGCCCAGGCGTCCGGGAAAAGGGGCCCAGGTGTCCGAGGAGGGGCCCAGGCGTCCAGGGAGGGGCCCAGGAGTCCGGGAAAGGGGCCCAGGCGTCCGGGAGGGGCCCAGGAGTCCGGGAAAGGGGCCCAGGCGTCCGGGGAAAGGGCCCAGGCGTCCAGGAGAGGGGCCCAGGCGTCCGGGGAGGGGCCCAGGCGTCCGGGGAGGGGCCCAGGCGTCCGGGAAAAGGGGCCCAGGCGTCCGGGAGGGGCCCAGGCATCCGGGAGAGGGGCCCAGGCGTCCGGGGAGGGGCCCAGGCATCCAGGGAGGGGCCCAGGCGTCCGGGAGGGGCCCAGGCGTCCGGGAGAGGGGCCCAGGCATCCAGGGAGGGGCCCAGGCGTCCGGGGAGGGGCCCAGGCGTCCGGGAGGGGCCCAGGCGTCCGGGAAAAGGGGCCCAGGTGTCCGAGGAGGGGCCCAGGCATCCAGGGAGGGGCCCAGGCGTCCGGGGAAGGGGCCCAGGCGTCCGGGAGGGGCCCAGGAGTCCGGGAAAGGGGCCCAGGCGTCCGGGGAAAGGGCCCAGGCGTCCAGGAGAGGGGCCCAGGCGTCCGGGGAGGGGCCCAGGTGTCCGGGGAGGGGCCCAGGCGTCCGGGAGGGGCCCAGGCATCCGGGAGAGGGGCCCAGGCGTCCGGGGAGGGGCCCAGGCGTCCGGGAAAAGGGGCCCAGGCGTCCGGGAGAGGGGCCCAGGCGTCCGGGAAAGGGGCCCAGGCGTCCGGGGAGGGGCCCAGGCGTCCGGGAAAGGGGCCCAGGCGTCCGGGAAAGGGCCCAGGCGTCCCCCCACCCCCACCCCCCCAATGGGCCCAGGCGTCCGGGCCCCCCCCCCGCTCCCCGCCCCCGCTCACCAGCGCAGGTCCCGCAGCAGCTCCCAGAGGGGGGCGGGGCCCTCGCCGGGGTCGGGGGCGGCGGCCTCCAGCGTCTCCGCCCACGTGGCCTCGGCCCCGCCCAGCCGCTGCTCCGCCCCCAGCACCGCCAGCAGCTGCCCCTCCCCCAGCCCTGGGGGGGAGGGGCGGGGCGTCAGCGCTGGGGGGGGCGGGGCCTCCCCATATATGGTATGGGGCGGCCCCATATAGGGCTCCCTCCCATATAAGGAGTTGTGGGCGGGGCCTCTGATAGCTGGGGGGCGTGGCTTCCCATATGCGGCATTGTGGGCGGGGCTTCCTGGGCTCCAATGGCGGGGCCTCTCCATATAAGGCAATATGGGCGGGGCCTCCCTACAGAAGGCGTTAGGGGCGGGGCTTCCGGGTGGGCGGGGCTTCCAGGTGGGTAACGCTTCCCATATAAGGCCTTGTGGGCGGGATCCTCCCACACCAGGCCCTAGGGGGCGGGGCTTCCTCAGGGTGGGCGGGGCTCCCCATGTAAGGCCTTGTGGGCGGAGCTTCCCATATAAGGGCATTGTGGGCGGGGCCTTCCCACCTGGGGGGCGGGGCTTCCACCTAGATCGGTGGGCGGGGCTCCCACACAATCCATTGGGGGCGGGGCTTCCCATATAAGGGCACTGTGGGCGGATCCTCCCACACCGGGCCCTAGGGGGCGGGGCTTCCTCATGGTGGGCGGGGCTTCCCGCTAGGCACCGGGGGGCGGAGCTTCCACCTTGCTCTGTGTCCAGGACTCCCATATAAGGCTATTGTGGGTGGAGCTTCCCATATAAGGGCATTGTGGGTGGGGCTTTCCACCCAGGGGGCGGAGCTTCCGCCTCGCTCTGTGTCCAGGGCTCCCATATAAGGGCATTGTGGGTGGAGCTTCCCATATAAGGCCTGGTGGGCGGAGCTTCTCATATAAGGCATTGTGGGCGGGGCCTTTCCACCCAGGGGGTGGAGCTTCCTGCCCGGGGCTCCCCATATAAGGGCCTTGTGGGCGGAGCTTCCCATAAAAGGCACTGTGGGCGGGGCCTTTCAACCCAGGGGGTGGAGCATCCACCTCGCTGTGTCCAGGGCTCCCATATAAGGGCCTTGTGGGCGGAGCTTCCCATACAAGGCCTTGTGGGCGGAGCTTCCCATACAAGGCCTTGTGGGCGGAGCTTCCCATATAAGGCATTGTGGGCGGGGCCTTCCCACCCGGGGGGCGGAGCTTCCTGCCCGGGGCTCCCCATATAAGGGCCTTGTGGGTGGAGCTTCCCATACAAGGGCCTTGTGGGCGGGGCCTTTCAACCCAGGGGGCGGAGCATCCACCTCGCTGTGTCCAGGGCTCCCATATAAGGGCATTGTGGGCGGAGCTTCCCATACAAGGCCTTGTGGGCGGAGCTTCCCATATAAGGCATTGTGGGCGGGGCCTTTCCACCCAGGGGGCGGAGCTTCTGCCTTGCTCTGTGGCTGGGGCTCCCCATACAAGGCCATTGTGGGCGGAGCTTCCCATAAAAGGCACTGTGGGCGGGGCCTTTCCACCCAGGGGGCGGAGCTTCCACCTCGCTGTGTCCAGGGCTCCCATATAAGGGCATTGTGGGCGGAGCTTCCCATACAATGCCTTGTGGGCGGAGCTTCCCATATAAGGCAGTGTGGGCGGGGCCTTTCAACCCAGGGGGGCGGAGCTTCCACCTCGCTGTGTCCAGGGCTCCCATATAAGGGCATTGTGGGCGGAGCTTCCCATACAAGGCCTTGTGGGTGGAGCTTCCCATATAAGGCATTGTGGGCGGGGCCTTCCCACCCAGGGGGCGGAGCTTCCTGCCCGGGGCTCCCCATATAAGGGCCTTGTGGGCGGAGCTTCCCATACAAGGCATTGTGGGTGGAGCTTCCCATATAAGGCATTGTGGGCGTGGCCTTTCCACCAGGGGGCGGAGCTTCCGCCTTGGTCTCTAGCCAGGACTCCCCATATAAGGGCCTTGTGGGCGGGGCCTTTCCACCCAGGGGGTGGAGCTTCCTGCCCGGGGCTCCCCATATAAGGGCCTTGTGGGCGGAGCTTCCCATACAAGGGCATTGTGGGCGGGGCCTTTCCACCCAGGGGGGCGGAGCATCCACCTCGCTCTGTGTCCAGGGCTCCCATATAAGGGCATTGTGGGCGGAGCTTCCCATACAAGGCATTGTGGGCGGAGCTTCCCATTTAAGGCACTGTGGGCGGGGCCTTTCCACCCAGGGGGCGGGGCTTCTGCTTCACTCTGTGTCCAGGGCTCCCATATAAGGGCATTGTGGGCGGAGCTTCCCATACAAGGCCTTGTGGGTGGAGCTTCCCATATAAGGCATTGTGGGTGGGGCCTTTCCACCCAGGGGGCGGGGCTTCTGCTTCACTCTGTGTCCAGGGCTCCCATATAAGGGCATTGTGGGCGGAGCTTCCCATACAAGGCCTTGTGGGCGGAGCTTCCCATACAAGGCATTGTGGGCGGGGCCTTTCAACCCAGGGGGGCGGAGCATCCACCTCGCTGTGTCCAGGGCTCCCATATAAGGGCCTTGTGGGCGGAGCTTCCCATACAAGGCCTTGTGGGCGGAGCTTCCCATATAAGGGCATTGTGGGCGTGGCCTTCCCACCCGGGGGCGGAGCTTCCTGCCCGGGGCTCCCCATATAAGGGCCTTGTGGGCGGGGCCTTTCACCCCAGGGGGCGGGGCTTCCACCTTGCTCTGTGTCTAGGCTCCCCATATAAGGCCCGGTGGGCGGAGCATCCCCGTACGAGGGCCCGGTGGGCGGGGCCTACCGTGGCGGGCGGCGCCCAGGGCGGCGAGGGCGGGGCCGAGGGCGGGGCCGTGGCGGCCCTGGAGGCGGCGCAGCAGGAGGCGGAGCAGCGCCGGCAGCGTCGGGGGCAGGGCGGCCAGGTGGGGGCCCAGCTGCCGGGAGGGGAGGGGGCGGGGTCAGCGCAGGCCACGCCCCCCTCCGCGCAAAGGGGGGGCGGGGCTAAGGGTGGGGGCGGGGCTTACGTCGTCGTGGCGGGCGAAGGCGCGGAGCTCCCGCGTCAGCAGCGCCAGGTAGAGGGGCTGCCGCGAGCCCGACTTGGCCAGGACCAGGCGCAGCTGCGGGGGGAGAGGGCCCAGGCGTCCGGGAAAGGGGCCCAGGCGTCCGGGGAAGGGGCCCAGGCGTCCGGGAGGGGCCCAGGTGTCCGGGAAGGGGCCCAGGCGTCCGGGGAGGGGCCCAGGCGTCCGGGAAAGGGGCCCAGGCGTCCGGGAGAGGGGCCCAGGCGTCCGGGAAGGGGCCCAGGCGTCCGGGAGGGGCCCAGGCGTCCGGGAAAGGGGCCCAGGCGTCCGGGGAAGGGGCCCAGGCGTCCGGGAGGGGCCCAGGTGTCCGGGAAGGGGCCCAGGCGTCCGGGAAAAGGGCCCAGGCGTCCGGGAAAGGGGCCCAGGTGTCCGGGAAAGGGCCCAGGCGTCCGGGAAAAGGCGCCCAGGTGTCCCCAGAGGGGCCCAGGCGTCCAGGAGGGGCCCAGGCATCCGGGAAAGGGGCCCAGGCGTCCGGGAAGGGGCCCAGGCGTCCGGGAAAAGGGGCCCAGGCGTCCGGGAAAAGGGCCCCAGGCGTCCGGGAAAAGGGCCCAGGCGTCCGGGAAAAGGGCCCAGGCGTCCGGGAAAAGGGCCCCAGGCGTCCGGGAATAGGGCCCAGGCGTCCGGGAAAAGGGCCCAGGCGTCCGGGAGAGGGGCCCAGGCGTCCGGGAAGGGTCCCAGGCGTCCCCAGAGGGGCCCAGGTGTCCGGGCACGGGGCCCAGGCGTCCAGGAGAGGGGCCCAGGCATCCGGGAGAGGGGCCCAGGCGTCCGGGGGTGGGGGGTGGGGTCTCACCTGGTCCTCGGGGAGGCTCCGCCCACATCCCGCCAGGGCCGCCCGCACCAGCGCCGCCCGCTCGGGGGGGGCCAGGGGCCCCAGGGCCACGTGGTTGGGCCCCGCCACCCCTCCCCCCCACAGGGGGCCCAGGCGTCCGGGGCCGTCGGCCACGCTCAGCACCAGCGACACCCGCTGCGGGGGGGGGGGGGAGGGGTTAGCGGGGCCCCTCCCCCACCCCATAGACCCCCCCCCATGGGGACCCGCAGCCCCTCCCCCACTCGATATGGACCCCCTGAGCCCCTCCCCCACCCCCTTTATAAGCCCCACAGCCCCTCCCCCACCCCATAGGACCCCCCCATGGGGACCCTCAGCCCTTCCCCCACCCCATAGGGCTCCCCTAGCCCCTCCCCCACCCCATAGGACCCCCCCATGGGGACCCTCAGCCCTTCCCCCACCCCATAGGGACCCCCTAGCCCCTCCCCCACCCCATAGGACCCCCCCCATGGGGACCCTCAGCCCTTCCCCCACCCTATATGGACGCCCTAGCCCCTCCCCCACCCCATAGGACCCCCCCATGGGGACCCTCAGCCCTTCCCCCACCCCATAGGGACCCCTAAGCCCCTCCCCCACCCCATAGACCCGCCCATGGGGAGCCCCTTCCCCTCCCCCACCCCATACAGACCCCCCAGCCCCTCCCCCACCCCCTACAGACCCCCCCAGCCCCTCCCCCACCCCATACACCCCCCCCATGGGGAGCCCTTTCCCCTCCCCCACCCCATAGGGACCCTCCCTGCCCCTCCCCCACCCCATGGGGACCCCCCCAGCCCCATAGCGCCCCCCCCCACCCGCGGGTGCCCCTCACCGGGCCCAGCTCGAGGGGCGCCCAGTCGTCCCGGGGCTCCCCCCCCTCGTGCAGGGCGTCGGCGTCGTCCACCAGCACCACGAGGCGCCGCCGGGCCGGCGCCGGGCGACCCAGCATGGCCGCCAGCCGCCCCCGCAGCTCCCTGCGGGGCCCCGGCGTCCGGTTACCCCGCCCAAGATGGCCGCCGGCCACCCCCAGGGAGCCAGGAGTCCGGGTCAGCCCACCCAAGATGGCCGCCAGCCTTCCCTGGGGACCCAGGAGTCCGGTTACCCCACCCAAGATGGCCGCCGGCCACCCCCAGGGAGCCAGGAGTCCGCGTAACCCCATCCAAGATGGCCGCCAGCCACCCTGGGGACCCAGGAGTCCGGGTGACCACACCCAAGATGGCCACCACCCTCCCCGGGGGACCCAGGAGTCTGGTTACCCCACCCAAGATGGCCGCCACCCACCCTGGGGGACCCAGGAGTCTGAGTGACCCCACCCAAGATGGCCGCCAGCCTTCCCTGGGGACCAGAAGTCCGGGTGACCACACCCAAGATGGCTGACACCCACCATAGGGGACCCAGGAGTCCGAGTGACCCCACCCAAGATGGCCACCACCCCCCCGGTGGACCCAGGAGTCCGAGTGACCCCACCCAAGATGGCCGCCACCCTCCCGGGGGACCCAGGAGTCCGAGTGACCCCACCCAAGATGGCCGCCGGCCACCCCCAGGGACCCAGGAGTCCGAGTGACCCCACCCAAGATGGCCGCCACCCGCCCCGGGGACCCAGGAGTCCATGTGACCCCACCCAAGATGGCCGCCGGCCACCCCCAGGGAGCCAGGAGTCTGGTTACCCCACCCAAGATGGCCGCCACCCGCCCTGGGGACCCAGGAGTCCGAGTGACCCCACCCAAGATGGCCACCAGCCTCCCTGGGGGACCCAGGAGTCCGGTTACCCCACCCAAGATGGCTGCCACCCCCCCGGGGGACCCAGGAGTCCGAGTGACCCCACCCAAGATGGCCGCCACCCGCCCTGGGGGACCCAGGAGTCCGAGTGACCCCACCCAAGATGGCCGCCACCCTCCCTGGGGGACCCAGGAGTCCGAGTAACCCCACCCAAGATGGCCGCCAGCCTTCCCTGGGGACCAGGAGTCCGAGTGACCCCACCCAAGATGGCCGCCACCCCCCCGGGGGACCCAGGAGTCCGAGTGACCCCACCCAAGATGGCCGCCACCCCCCCGGGGGACCCAGGAGTCCGAGTGACCCCAGCCAAGATGGCCGCCACCCCCCCCGGGGGACCCAGGAGTCCGAGTGACCCCATCCAAGATGGCCGCCAGCCACCCTGGGGACCCAGGAGTCCGGGTGACCCCACCCAAGATGGCCGCCAGCCACTCCCGGGGTCTCGCTGACCCCGCCCAAGATGGCCGCCCCCAGGGAGGACTCACCCGTAGGAGGCGGGGCCGGGCGGGGCGGGGCCGCCGGGGGCGGGGCCCAGCAGGGCGGCCAATTGGGCGCAGAGGTGGCCCAGGGCCAGGCGGGCGTCGGCCTGGTCGGGCCGGGCCCCCGCGAAGTGATAGGCCACCAGGCAGGGGGGGAGGGGCCGGGGGCCCCCGGGGGGCGGGGCCTCCTGCAGGGCCCCCACCAGCCCCGCCTACGGGGGGGGGGGAGAGAAAGGGGGCGGGGTCAACCCTGGGGCCCCGCCCCTTCTCCCTGACCCCGCCCGCAAGCCCGTAGAGGGCTGCGATCCGCCCGCCCGCCGCTAGGCCCCGCCCACTGCCAACAAGCCCCACCCACATGCCCATATAGGGCCACAACCCATCGCCTATGGCCCTAAGCCCCTCCCACATGCCCATATATGGTCATAACCCACCATAACCCCTCCCACATGCCCATATATGGGCACAACCCCCACCCTGGGCCCATATAGGGCGTCAAGCCACGCCCACAGCCCCAAATATGGCTGAAGCCCCTCCCCCATGCCCATATATGGTCATAACCCCCCATAGCCCCACCCTGGGCCCATATAGGGCCATCAAGTCCCGCCCACAAGCCCGTATATGGCACCCCATGGTGCCCTGGCCCCGCCCACAAGCCCATATATGGACCGGGCTCCCCTAAGCCCCACCCACAATACCATATATGGGCATAACCCCACCCCAATGCCCATATAGGGGGGGTAATCCTGCCTTGATGCCCATATATGGGCACAGCCCCACCCACAAGCCCATATAAGGGAGGCCCCGCCCCCAGAAGCCCCGCCCCCACCACCATAGATGGGCATGAACCCACCCTGACACCCATATATGGACATAACCACACCCCCAAAGCCCTTATATGGGATAAACCCCGCCCTGATGCCTATATGTGGGCGTGACCCCGCCCCCAGAAGCCCCGCCCCCACCACCATACGCCCATATGGGGCCATAACCCCGCCCTGACACCCATATATGGGCATGATGCCGCCCTGACGCCCATATATGGGCATAACCCCACCCCCAATGCCCTTATATGGGATAAACCCCACCCTGATGCCCATATATGGGCGTGGCCTCACCCCAGAAGCCCCGCCCCCACCGCCACACGCCCATATAGGGCCATAAAACCGCCCTGACGCCCATATATGGGCATAACCCCACCCACCCAATGCCCTTATATGGGACAAGCTCCGCCCCAATGCCATATATTGGCATGGCCCCGCCCCCGGAAGCCCCGCCCCCACCACCCTACCCCCATATAGGGCCATAAACCTGCCCTGACACCCATATATGGGCATAACCCCGCCCCCAATGCTCTTATTTGGGACAAGCTCCGCCCCCATGCCATATATGGGCATGGCCCCGCCCCCAGAAGCCCCGCCCCCACCGCCATACACCCATATAGGGCCATAAAACCACCCTGACACCCATATATGGGCATAACCCCACCCCCCAATGCCCTTATATGGCGTAAACCCACCCCAATGCCATATATGGGTGTGGCCCCGCCCCATAAGCCCCACCCCCACCACCATATACGGGCACAAACCCGCCCTGACACCCATATATGGGCACGACACCACCCTGACGCCCATATATGGGCATAACCCCACCCCCCAATGCCCTTATATGGCATAAACCCACCCCAATGCCATATATGGGTGTGGCTCCGCCCCCAGAAGCCCCGCCCCCACCACCACACGCCCATATAGGGCCATAAAGCCACCCTGACGCCCATATATGGGCATAACCCCACCCCAATGCCCTTATATGGCCATAACCCCACCCCCCAATGCCCTTATATGGCCATAACCCCGCCCCCAATGCCCTTATATGGGATAAACCCACCCTAATGCCATATATGGGCGTGGCCCCGCCCCATAAGCCCCACCCCCACCACCATATATGGGCACAAACCCGCCCTCAAACCCATATATGGGCATGACGCGGCCCTGACGCCCATATATGGGCATAACCCCGCCCCCAATGCCCTTATATGGCATAAACCCACCCCAATGCCATATATGGGTGTGGCCCCGCCCCCAGAAGCCACGCCCCCACCACCACACGCCCATATAGGGCCATAAAGCCGCCCTGACGCCCATATATGGGCACAACACACCCCAATGCCCATATATGGGCGTGGCCCCGCCCCCCCCGGAAGCCCCGCCCCCTCACCAGGAAGGCGGTGCGGCCGTCGCCGGGGGCGCCCGTCACCAGGAAGCGGCCGCCGGGGCCCCGGCGCAGGGCCGTCGCCGTGGCGACGAGGAGGCGGCGCCGGGCCCCGCCCACTGCCCGCTGGGCCGCCAGGAAGGAGGGCTGCAGGGGGGGAGGCCCCGCCCCCGGCTGCGGGGGGGAGGGGGGCAGTCAGCGGGGCCCAGGCGTCCGGGATGAGGGGCCCAGGCGTCCGGGGAAAGGGGCCCAGGCGTCCGGGATGAGGGGCCCAGGTGTCCGGGAAGAGGGGCCCAGGCGTCCGGGAAAGGGGCCCAGGCGTCCGGGAAAGGGCCCAGGCGTCCGGGAAAAAGGCCCAGGTGTCCCAAAAAGGGGCCCAGGCGTCCGGGAAAGGGGCCCAGGCGTCCGGGAAAAGGGGCCCAGGCGTCCAGGATGGGAGCCAGGAATTGAGGGAGGGGCCCAGGTGTCCCCAGAGGGGCCCAGGCATCCGGGAAAAGGGGCCCAGGCGTCCGGGAGAGGGGCCCAGGCGTCCGGGAAAAGGGGCCCAGGCGTCCGGGAAAAGGGCCCAGGCGTCCGGGAAAGGGACACAGGTGTCCGGGAGAGGGCCCAGGCGTCCGGGAAAGGCACACAGGTGGCTGGGAAAGGGGCCCAGGCATCCGGGAAAGGGCCCAGGCGTCCAGGAGGGGGCCCAGGTGTCCCAAAAAGGGGCCCAGGCGTCCAGGAAAGGGCCCAGGCGTCCGGGAAAGGGGCCCAGGCATCCGGGAAAAGGGCCCAGGTGGCCGGGAAAGGGGCCCAGGCGTCCGGGAGAGGGGCCCAGGCGGCCGGGGAAAGGGGCCCAGGTGTCCGGGAGGGGCCCAGGCATCCGGGAAAAGGGGCCCAGGCGTCCCCAGAGGGGCCCAGGCGTGCGGGAAAGGGCCCAGGCATCCCAGGAAGGGGCCCAGGCATCCGGGACAGGAGGGGCCCAGGCGTCCCCAGAGGGGCCCAGGTGTCCCAGGAAGGGGCCCAGGCGTCCGGGACAGGAGGGGCCCAGGCGTCCGGGCGGGGCGGCACCTGCAGGAAGCGCCGCTGCAGCAGCTCCCAGACGTCGGCCACCAGCAGCCGCACGAAGGCGTCGAGGGCTCCGGCTCCGGGGCGGCCCCCGCTCGCCCCCCCCCACTCGCACCCGTAGCTGCGGGGGAGGGGCGTCAGGAGAGGGGCCCAGGCGTCCGGGTCAGGGACCCAGGCGTCCGGGCTAAGGGGCCCAGGCATCCGGGCAAAGGGCCCAGGCGTCCGGGAAGGGGCCCAGGCGTCCGGGAAAGGGGCCCAGGCGTCCGGGAAAAGGGGCCCAGGCGTCCGGGAGGGGCCCAGGTGTCCGGGAAAGGGGCCCAGGTGTCCGGGAAAGGGCCC
This sequence comes from Dromaius novaehollandiae, assembly GCF_036370855.1. Classification (NCBI taxonomy): domain Eukaryota; kingdom Metazoa; phylum Chordata; class Aves; order Casuariiformes; family Dromaiidae; genus Dromaius; species Dromaius novaehollandiae. Next base: position 55,043 of record NC_088135.1, read on the forward strand.
AGGCGTCCGGGAAAGGGACCTAGGTGGTTGGGAAGGGGCCCAGGCGTCCGGGAGAGGGGCCCAGGCGTCCGGGAAGGGGCCCAGGCATCCGGGAAAGGACCCAGGCATCCGGAAAAGGGGCCCAGGCGTCCGGGAAGGGGCCCAGGCGTCCGGGAAAGGGGCCCAGGCGTCCGAGCTAAGGGGCCCAGGCGTCCGGGAGAGGGGCCCAGGCGTCCCGAGAAAGGGCCCAGGCGTCCGGGAAAAGGGCCCAGGCGTCCAGGAAAGGGCCCAGGCGTCCGGGATGAGGGGCCCAGGCGTCCGGGAGAGGGGCCCAGGCGTCCCGAGAAAGGGCCCAGGCGTCCGGGAAAAGGGCCCAGGCATCCGGGAAAAGGGCCCAGGCGTCCGGGGAAGGGCCCAGGCGTCCGGGAAGGGGCCCAGGTGTCCGGGAAGGGGCCCAGGCGTCCGGGAGAGGGGCCCAGGCATCCGGGGAAGGGGCCCAGGCGTCCGGGAGAGGGGCCCAGGCGTCCGGTACCTGCGCACGGCCGCCACCCCCGGATGCTCCCGCAGGCGCCGTTTCAGGTCGGCCATCTTGGCCGCCGCCTCCTCTGACTCCGCCTCGAAGTCGCCGCGGTGACGCTCCGGCACCTCCCTGCGGCTCCCATTGGTCGGCGCCCGGCCCCGCCCTCTTCCCCCTTTTAGCCCCGCCCCTTCCGGAACCCCCCTCCCAGAGCCCCCCTTGGCCCCGCCCCCTTGCATAAGCCCCGCCCACAGCGTTTGATCCCTCCCCTGACTCCACCCACTGCTCTGGCCCCGCCCTCCCTTGTGGCTCCGCCCCCCTCTCCCAGCCCCACCCACTCCCATCGCCCCTCCCACTCCTGTGGCCCCTCCCACTCCCCCCTGGCCCTGCCCATCCCTTGGCCCCACCCCCTCCTCCCGTAGCCCCGCCCCCGGCCCATAGCCCCGCCCCTGGCCCGTGGCCCTGCCCCCCGGCCCGTGGCCCCGCCCTTACTTGAGGAAGGCGGGGTCTCGCATGTAAATGAGGGCGGGGGCGGGGTCCTGCCCGGGCCGCCACCCCCCCAGGAAGCGCAGCAGCTCCAGCTCCGTCACCGAGCGCCCGGCCGGGAGACCCTGCGGGAAAGGGCCCAGGCGTCCGGGAGGGGCCCAGGCGTCCGGGAAGGGCCCAGGCGTCCGGGAAGGGTCCAGGTGTCCGGGAAAAGGGGCCCAGGCGTCCGGGAGGGGCCCAGGCGTCCGGGAAAGGGCCCAGGCGTCCCGGGAGGGGCCCAGGCGTCCGGGAAAGGGGCCCAGGCGTCCGGGAAAAGGGCCCAGGCGTCCCGGAAGGGGCCCAGGCGTCCGGGAGGGGCCCAGGCGTCCTGGGAGGGGCCCAGGCGTCCGGGAGGGGCCCAGGTGTCCGGGAAAGGGGCCCAGGCGTCCGGGAAAAGGGCCCAGGCGTCCGGGAAAGGGGCCCAGGCGTCCGGGAAAAGGGCCCAGGCGTCCCGGAAGGGGCCCAGGCGTCCGGGAGGGGCCCAGGCGTCCTGGGAGGGGCCCAGGCGTCCCGGAAGGGGCCCAGGCGTCCGGGAGGGGCCCAGGTGTCCGGGAAAAGGGGCCCAGGTGTCCCGGAAAGGACCCAGGTGTCCCAGGAAGGGGCCCAGGCGTCCAGGAAAGGGGCCCAGGCGTCTGGGAAAGGGGCCCAGGCGTCCAGGAAAGGGCCCAGGCGTCCGGGGAGGGACCCAGGTGTCCGGGAAAAGGGGCCCAGGCGTCTGGGGAGGGGCCCAGGCGTCCGGGGAGGGGCCCAGGCGTCCGGCTCACCTCGGGGGGGGCGGGGGGCACGTAGCCGTACCGCTCTCCCAGCAGCCCCACGAGGACGTCGCAGCGCGACACCTCCTCCAGGCACAGCTCCACCTGCCTGTCCGGGGGGGGGGGGGGGCCCAGGCGTCCGGGTGAGACCCCCGGAGGGGCCCAGGCGTCCGGGCGAGCCCCCCCCCCTCAGAGAGAGCCCGGTGTCCAGGTGCCCCTCCCCCACTTCAAAGGGGCCCAGGCATCCGGGCTCAACCCCCCCAAGGGGCCCAGGCGTCCAGGCATCCCCCCCCCAACAAGGACCCAGGACTCCCAGATCCCCTTTCCCAGGGGCCCAGGCGTCCGGGCTCCCCCCTCCCCCAAAAGGGGCCCAGGCATCTGGGCTCCCCCCGCAAGGGGCCCAGGCGTCCGGGCCCTCCCCCCCACACACACCAAGGGGCCCAGGTGTCCGGGCTCCCTCCCAAGGGGCCCAGGCGTCCAGGCATCGCCCCCCCCCAAAAGGACCCAGGACTCCCAGATCCCCTTTCCCAGGGGCCCAGGCATCCGGGGCCCCCCCCGACCAGGCATCCGCTCGCTCCCCCCCACCCCCGACCGCGAGGGGCCCAGGCGTCCGGCTCACTGCTGGGGTTGGGGGGCGACGGCCCCCCAGCGCAGATCCACCTCCTGCAGCCCCAGGCCGTGGGGGGCCGCCAGGGCCCGCAGCCGGGGCAGCGCCGCCCGCACCAGGGCGTCCCGCTCCCCCCCCATGTCCAGGAAGGTCGACGAGATGAAGAGGCGCAGGCCCCGCCAATGGCTGCCGGGATCCGCCCCCCCCACACTGTCAGCCCCCTGCCGCTCTCCCGGCCCCCCGGAGGTCTCCGGAACCCCCCAGAACCCCCCAGAGCCCTCCAGAACCCCGTAGATCCCATCAGATCCCACCAGATCCCAGTGGATCCCAGCAGATCCCAGACCCACGCTTCTCTCCCGGCCCCCCGGAGGTCTCCGGAACCCCCCAGAACCCCCCAGAGCCCTCCAGAACACTGTAGATCCCACCAGATCCCACCAGATCCCAGTGGATCCCAGACCCACACCACTCTCCCGAGCCCCCAGAGGCCCCCGGAACCTCCCCAGAACCCCCCAGAGCCCTCCAGAACACCGTAGATCCCACCAGATCCCACCAGATCCCAGTGGATCCCAGCAGATCCCAGACCCACGCCTCTCTCCCAGCCCCCCGGAGGTCTCCAGAACCCCCCAGAACCCCCCAGAGCCCTCCAGAACACCATAGATCCCACCAGATCCCACCAGGTCCCAGTGGATCCCAGCCCCACACCACTCTCCCGGGCCCCCAGAGGCCTCCGGAACCCCCCAGAGCCGTCCAGAAACCCCCAGAAACCCCGTAGATCCCACCAGATCCCAGGGGATCCCAGCAGATCCCAGCCCTGGAGCACTCTCCCGGCCCCCCCAGAGGCCTCCAGAAACCCCCAGAATGCTCCAGAACTCCTTAGATCCCACCAGATCCCAATGGATCCCAGCCCACACCACTCTCCTGGCCCCCCAAAGGCCTCTGGAACCCCCCCAGAACCCTCCAGAACCCCATAGATCCCACAAGGTCCCACCAGATCCCAGGCGATCCCATCCCTGCGCTGTTCTCCCAGCCTCCTGGAGGCCTCCCAACCCCCCCCGAACCCTCTGGAACCCCCCAGAACTTCCTAGATCCCACCAGATCCCAGTGGATCCCAGCCTTGCACACCTCTCCTGACCCCCTGGAGGCCTCCAGAACCCCCAGAACCTTCCAGAACTCCCTAGACCCCACCAGATCCCAGTGGATCCCAGCCCTGCACCACTCTCTCGGCCCCCGGAGGCCTCCCAAGCCCCCCCGAACCCACCAGAACCCACCAGATCCCAGGAGATCCCACCAGATCCCAGTGGATCCCAGCCCCACACTGCTCTCCCGGCCCCCCAGAGGCCTCTGGAACCCCCTAGAAGCCCCCAGAACCCTCCATAACTCCCTAGATCCCACCAGATCCCACCAGATCCCAGTGGATTCCCATCCCACAAGGCCAGCCTAGCATCCCCGAGACCCCCCAGACCCCCCAGGGATGGTGGTAGGGCCCCTGGGACCTCCCCGATGCCACCAGATCCCACCAGATCCCAGTCGATCCCGGCATCCCCGTGACCCCCAGCCCCCCCCCCGTGACCCGACTCACCTGTGCAGGGGGGGCGGGGGCGGCGGCAGGGGCCCGGGCGGGGCCGGGGGCGGGGCCGGGGGCGGGGCCAGGCCGTGGCGGGCGGGGGCGGCCTCCACGTGGGCCACCAGCTGGGCGGCTCCGCCCGCCGCGAGGAAGCTGGGGGGGGCGGGGTCAGAGGGGTCGTGACCCCGCCCCCCCGGTGACCCCGCCCCCCCATCCACGGCCCCTCCCCCACTCACTGGAGCACGGCCTCGCTGCAGCCCGCCAGGGTCACCGTGTCGCTGCGCGACTCCCATTGGACGCTGCCGGGGAGGGGGCGGGGCGGGGTCAGCGCAGGCCCCGCCCCCACCCACCCCCCCACTGCTGATTTGGGGGGCGGGGCTTGAAGCCAGGGGGCGGGGTGGGGCGGAGAGGGGGCAGGGGGGAGAGGGAAGGGGCGGGGCTTGCTGGGAGGGGGCGTGGCCTGGTGGGAGGGTGCGTGGCCCGGTGGGAGGGGTTAGGACCTCGTGTAATGAGGCTATAAGAAGCTGGTGGGCGGGGCTTCCTGGGAAAGGGGCGTGGCCTCTCCAAAGGGGGGGGCGTGTCTGGTTGGAGGGAGGCGTGGCCTGATGATTGACAGGGCGGCACCGGAGCAAGGGGGCTGGGCCCAGGGCGGCGGGAAGGGGCGGGGCCTGGCAGGCCCTGGGGGCGGGGCCACGTAGGGGGGCATGGCCTGATGGAGGGGGCGTGGCCTGATGGAGGGGGCGTGGCCTCCAGCTGGGGGCACAGGGAGGGGAAGCAAGGGAAACCGGGGGCCGGGAGGGGGCGGGGTTTGGTGGGAGGGGGGTGGGGTCAGACGGGGCGGGTCCTTGGGGGCGTGGCCGGAAGGGGGCGTGGCCGGAAGGGGGCGGGGCTCACGGGCTGGGCCGCTGGATGACGTTGACGACGCGGCAGGGCCGGAGCTGGCGGCGCCGCAGGCAGCAAAGGGCTTCGATGGCTCCCGGCAGCTCCGGGCCGGGGCTCAGCACCAGCAGCGTCTCCACCTGCGGGGAAGGGGCCCAGGCGTCCGGGAAGGGGCCCAGGCGTCCGGGAAAGGGGCCCAGGCGTCCGAGAGAGGGACCCAGCACCCAGGAAAGGGGCCCAGGCGTCCGGGAAGAAGGGCCCAGGCATCCGGGAAAAGGGCCCAGGCGTCCGGGAGGGGCCCAGGTGTCCGGGAAGGGGCCCAGGCGTCCGGGGAAGGGGCCCAGGCGTCCGAGAGAGGGACCCAGCACCCAGGAAAGGGGCCCAGGTGTCCGGGAAGAAGGGCCCAGGCGTCCAGGAGAGGGGGCCAGGCGTCCAGGGAAGGGCCCAGGTGTCCGGGGGAGGGACCCAGCACCCAGGAAAGGGGCCCAGGCGTCCGGGAAGAAGGGCCCAGGCGTCCGGGAGGGGCCCAGGCGTCCGGGGAAAGGGCCCAGGCGTCCGGGAGGGGCCCAGGCATCCAGGAAAAGGGCCCAGGCGTCCGGGAAAAGGGCCCAGGCGTCCGGGAGGGGCCCAGGCATCCAGGAAAAGGGCCCAGGCGTCCGGGAAAAGGGCCCAGGCGTCCAGGAAAAGGGCCCAGGCGTCCAGGAAAAGGGCCCAGGCGTCCGGGAGGGGCCCAGGCATCCGGGAAGGGGCCCAGGCGTCTGGGCTCACCTCCCGGCCGCTCTCCATCAGCTCCCACACGGCGTCGCTCAGGGAACTGTCGCTCTCGCCGGAGGCTCCCAGGGTCTGCGCACGACGGGGGGGGGTGAGACCCTCGTGCGAGACCCTCGTGCGAGACCCTCGTGCGAGACCCCCCCCCGCTCACCTCCACGTGCCGCCGCAGGTGCCGCAGGGCCGCCAGCAGCCAGGGGCCGCGCGAGGGATCCCCGTGCGAGGGATCCCCGTGCGAAAGATCCTCGTGCGACGATGGATCCCCGTGCGACGGATCCTCGTGCGACGGAGCCTCGTGCGAAGCTTTAGGGGGGTCCCGGGGCGCCGCTGGGTCCTTGTGCCTGCCGCCGCGGGTGTCCGCTGGGTCCCTGTGCCTGCCGGTGCCGGTGTCCGCTGGGTCCTTGTGCCTGCCGCCAGCGGTGTCCGCTGGGTCCCTGTGCCCGCCGGCAGCGGTGTCCGCTGGGTCCTTGTGCCCGCCGGCAGCGGTGTCCGCTGGGTCCCTGTGCCCGCCGGCAGCGGTGTCCCCCGGGTCCCAGTGCCCGCCGGCAGCGGTGTCCGCTGGGTCCTTGTGCCCGCCGGCAGCGGTGTCCGCTGGGTCCCAGTGCCTGCCCTCGGCGGTGTCCGCTGGGTCCCAGTGCCCGCCGGCAGCGGTGTCCGCTGGGTCCCTGTGCCCGCCCTCGGCGGTGTCCGCTGGGTCCTTGTGCCCGCCGGTGATGTCATCCACTGGGTCCCTGTGCCCGCCGGCGCCGGTGTCCCCCGGGTCCCAGTGCCCGCCGGCAGCGGTGTCCGCTGGGTCCCTGTGCCCGCCCTCGGCGGTGTCCGCTGGGTCCTTGTGCCCGCCGGTGATGTCATCCACTGGGTCCCAGTGCCCGCCGGCGTGGGTGTCCCCCGGGTCCCAGTGCCCGCCGGGGGGCTCGTAGGGGCGGGGGGGGCCGCGGCCGTAGAGCAGCAGCCGCCCCCCCTCAGCCCGCGCCAGCGCCACCAGCGCCAGCAGCAGCTGCCGGGCCTGGGCCTGGGGGGGGGGGGGGCGGTTAATTACCCCCCCGCGGCTGTTAATTACCCCCCTGGGGCTCTTGATTACCCCCCCGGGGCGGTTAATTGCCCCCCTGCCCCATAGCTGCCCCCCCAGCCCCATAGCTGCAGCCCCTGCCCCATAGGGCCCCATAGCCCCATAGGGCCCCTTAGTGCCCCATAGCACCCCAGCCCCATAGCAGCCCCATAGCGCCCCATAACCACCCCCCCAGCCCCATAGCGGCCCATAGCGCCCCATAGCCTCCCCCCAGCCCCATAGCACCCCATAGCGCCCCATAGCCCCCTATAGCACCCCATAGCCTCCCCCAGCCCCATAGTGCCCCATAGCCCCCCACAGCACCCCATAACCACCCCATAGCACCCCATAGCCTCCCATAGCGCCCCATAGCGCCCCATAACCACCCCATAGCCCCCCATAGCGCCCCATAACCACCCCAGCCCCATAGAGCCCCATAGCACCCCATAGCCCCCCATAGCAGCCCCCAGCCCCATAGCGCCCCATAGCGCCCCATAGCCTCCCCCAGCCCCATAGCGCCCCATAACCACCCCCCCAGCCCCATAGCACCCCATAGCACCTCAGAACCATCCCCCAGCCCCACAGCCCCCCATAGCACCCCATAACCACCCCCCCAGCCCCATAGCGCCCCATAACCACCCCCCCAGCTGCATAGCACCCCATAGCACCTCAGAACCGCCCCATAGTCCCCCCAGCCCCATAGCGCCCCATAGCCCCCCATAGCACCCCATAACCACCCCATAGAGCCCCATAGCACCCCATAACCACCCCCAGCCCCATAGCGCCCCATAGCAGCCCCATAGCGCCCCACAGCGCCCCATAGCCTCCCCAGCCCCATAACCACCCCCCCAGCCCCATAGCGACCCATAGCCCCCCCAGCCCCATAACCACCCCATAGCAGCCCCATAACCACCCCCCAGCCCCATAACGCCCCATAGCCCCCCCATAGCACCCCATAACCACCCCCCCAGCCCCACAGCACCCCATAGCCTCCCCCCAGCCCCATAGCCCCCCACAGCGCCCCATAACCACCCCCAGCCCCATAGCAGCCCCACAGCGCCCCCTAGCGCCCCCCAGCGGAGGGTGGGGGGGGTCCCGTACCGCGGGGGGGCCGCCGGGGCGCAGCAGCAGGGCGCCGGGCCCGGGCAGGGGGGGCAGCAGCCCCACGGCGACCCCCATGGCCGCCCCCAGCGCCCCCCGCGCCCGCCGCAGCGCCGCCCAATCAGGGGGCACCCGGGGCCTGGGGGGGGGGAGGGGCGGAAGTGACGTCAGAGACCCCGCCCCCATCCCCCCCCAAATCCTTCCCCCCCCCCCCCCCGCCCCGCGCGCCTGCCCCAGTGCTGCGCCGCTGGGGGGCACCCGGGGACTGGGGGGGCGGAAGTGACGTCAGAGACCCCGCCCCCACAGCCCCCCCCCGCGCCTGCCCCAGTGCTGCCCCGCTGGGGGCGGAAGTGACGTCACAGACCCCACAGCCCCCCCCACAGCCCCCCCCCCCGCGCCTGCCCCAGTGCTGCGCCGCTGGGGGGGCACCCGGGGCCCGTGGGGGCGGAAGTGACGTCACAGACCCCGCCCCCACAGCCCCCCCACAGCCCCCCCCGCGCCTGCCCCAGTGCTGCCCCGCTGGGGCGGAAGTGACGTCAGAGACCCCGCCCCCACCCCCCACAGCCCCCCCCGCCCCAAATACCCCCCCCCGGAGCCCCCCTATGGCCCCCTATAGACCCCCAGTAGCCCCCAGAGCCCCCCAGTGCTCCCAGTGCCCCCTCCCAGTGCTCCCAGTAACCCCTCCCAGTGCTCCCAGTGCTCCCAGTAACCCCTCCCACCCCTCCCAGTGCTCCCAGTGCTCCCAGTATCTCCTCCCATCTCTCCCAGTGCTCCCAATATCCCCTCCCAGTGCTCCCAGTGCCCCCTCCCAGTGCTCCCAGTGCTCCCAGTAACCCCCCCACTGCTCCCAGTAACCCCTCCCACCCCTCCCAGTGCTCCCAGTATCTCCTCCCATCTCTCCCAGTGCTCCCAATATCCCCTCCCAGGGCTCCCAGTGCTCCCAGTAACCCCCCTCCCATGGCTCCCAGCGCCCTCCCAGTGCCCCCAGCACCCCCCCCAGCGCTCCCAGTGCTCCCAGTGCTCCCAGTATCCCCTCCCAGTGCCCCCTCCCACTCCTCCCAGTGCTCCCAGTGCCCCCAGTGCCCCCCCCAGTGCTCCCAGTGCTCCCAGTGACCCCAGTAACCCCCCTCCCATGGCTCTCAGCGCCCTCCCAGTGCCCCCAGCACCCCCCCGCAGCACTCCCAGCGCTCCCAGTGCTCCCAGTGCTCCCAGTAACCCCTCCCAGTGCTCCCAGTGCTCCCAGTACCCCCCCAGTGCTCCCAGTGCTCCCAGTAACCCCCCTCCCATCGCTCCCAGCACCCTCCCAGTGCCCCCAGTGCCCCCCAGCGCTCCCACTGCTCCCAGTGCTCCCAGTATCCCCCCCAGTGCTCCCAGTGCCCCCTCCCAGTGCTCCCAGTACCCCCTCCCAGTGCTCCCGGTGCTCCCAGTAACCCCCCTCCCATGGCTCCCAGCGCCCTCCCAGTGCCCCCAGCACCCCCCCCAGCGCTCCCAGTGCTCCCAGTGCTCCCAGTAACCCCCCTCCCATGGCTCCCAGCACCCTCCCAGCGCCCCCCCCAGTGCTCCCAGTGCTCCCAGTGCTCCCAGTATCCCCTCCCAGTGCCCCCTCCCACCCCTCCCAGTGCTCCCAGTGCTCCCAGTAACCCCCCTCCCATGGCTCCCAGCACCCTCCCAGTGCTCCCAGTGCTCCCAGTAACCCCTCCCAGTGCTCCCAGTATTCCCTCCTAGTGCTCCCAGTAACCCCTCCTATCAATCCCAGTGCTCCCAGTGCTCCCAGTAACCCCCCTCCCATCGCTCCCAGTGCCCTCCCAGTGCCCCCCCCAGCGCTCCCAGTGCTCCCAGTGCTCCCAGTATCCCCTCCCAGTGCCCCCTCCCACTCCTCCCATCGCTCCCAGTGCCCTCCCAGTGCCCCCGCCAGCGCTCCCAGGGCTCCCAGTGCTCCCAGTAACCCCCCTCCCATGGCTCCCAGCACCCTCCCAGCGCCCCCCCCATGGCTCCCAGTGCTCCCAGTGCTCCCAGTAACGCCCCTCCCATTGCTCCCAGCACCCTCCCAGTGCTCCCAGTGCTCCCAGTAACCCCTCCCAGTGCTCCCGGTGCTCCCAGTGCTCCCAGTAACCCCTCCTATCACTCCCAGTGCTCCCAGTGCTCCCAGTATCCCCTCCCAGTGCTCCCAGTAACCCCCCTCCCATGGCTCCCAGTGCCCTCCCAGTGCCCCCAGCGCCCCCCCCAGTGCTCCCAGTGCTCCCAGTAACCCCTCCCAGTGCTCCCAGTAACCCCTCCTATCACTCCCAGTGTTCCCAGTATCCCCTCTCAGTGCTCCCAGTGCCCCCTTCCACCCCTCCCAGTGCTCCCAGTGCTCCCAGTAACCCCCCTCCCATGGCTCCCAGCACCCTCCCAGTGTCCCCAGCCCCCCCTGCAGCGCTCCCAGTGCTCCCAGTGCTCCCAGTAAACCCCCTCCCATGGCTCCCAGTGCTCCCAGTAACCCCCCTCCCATCGCTCCCAGCACCCTCCCAGTGCCCCCAGTGCCCCCCCAGCGCTCCCAGTGCTCCCAGTGCTCCCAGTAACCCCCCTCCCATGGCCCCCAGCGCCCTCCCAGCACCCCCCCCAGCGCTCCCAGTGCTCCCAGTGCTCCCAGTAACCCCCCTCCCATGGCCCCCAGCGCCCTCCCAGCACCCCCCCCAGCGCTCCCAGTGCTCCCAGTACTCCCAGTAACCCCCCTCCCATGGCTCCCAGTGCCCTCCCAGCGCTCCCAGTGCTCCCAGTGCTCCCAGTACCGGCGGTGCTGGGCGCGGAGGCGCCGCAGGGCCCCCCGCACCCCGGGGACCCCCAGTGCCGCCCGCAGCTCCCGGCGGCCCCAGCTTGGGGGGGGGGCGACACCGGCCCCCGCCAGCACCCGCCGCACCAGCGACCCCCGGCTGGGGGGGGGCCCTGCGGGAGAGAGGGGCCCAGGCGTCCGGGAGGGGCCCAGGCATCCGGGAAAGGGGCCCAGGCGTCCGGGAGGGGCCCAGGCGTCCGGGAGGGACCCAGGCGTCCAGGGAGGGGCCCAGGTGTCCGGGAAAAGGGCCCAGGCGTCCGGGAAAGGGGCCCAGGTGTCCAGGAAGGGGCCCAGGCGTCCGGGGAAGGGGGCCCAGGCGTCCGGGAAGGGGCCCAGGCGTCCGGGAGGGGCCCAGGCGTCCGGGAGAGGGGCCCAGGCATCCGGGGAGGGGCCCAGGCGTCCGGGAAAGGGCCCAGGCGTCCGGGGAAGGGCCCAGGCGTCCGGGAAAGGGACCCAGGCGTCCGGGAAAAGGGCCCAGGCGTCCGGGGAGGGACCCAACACCCAGGAAGGGGCCCAGGCGTCCGGGAAGGGGCCCAGGCGTCCGGGAAAGGGGCCCAGGTGTCCGGGAAAAGGGCCCAGGCGTCCGGGAAGGGGCCCAGGCGTCCGGGAAAGGGGCCCAGGCGTCCGGGAAAAGGGGCCCAGGCGTCCGGGAAGGGGGCCCAGGCGTCCGGGAAAGGGGCCCAGGTGTCCGGGAAAAGGGGCCCAGGTGTCCGGGAAGGGGGCCCAGGCGTCCGGGAAAGGGGCCCAGGCGTCCGGGAAGGGGGCCCAGGCGTCCGGGAAAGGGGCCCAGGCGTCCGGGAAGGGGCCCAGGCGTCCGGGAAAGGGGCCCAGGCGTCCGGGAAAGGGCCCAGGCATCCGGGAAAGGGGCCCAGGCGTCCAGGAAAAGGGCCCAGGCGTCCGGGGAGGGACCCAACACCCAGGAAGGGGCCCAGGTGTCCGGGAAAGGGGCCCAGGCGTCCGGGAAAGGGGCCCAGGTGTCCGGGGAAGGGGCCCAGGCGTCCGGCTCACCCCGGCCCCCCCCCAGCTCCCCCAGGGCCTCGTGTGCTGCCAGCAGCTGCGACGGCAGCAGGCGGCTCCCGGCGATGGTGGCCTGGGGGGGGGGGGCAGTTAATATTGGGGAGGGGTAAATACCCTGGGGGGGGCAAATACCCCCCCCAGACCCCCAAATACCCCCCCTGGACCCCCCCAGACCCCCCAGTCCCCCAAATACCCCCCAGGACCCCCAAGACCCCCCCCAGGACCCCCCCAGACCCCCTGGGCCCCCCCAGACCCCTCCAGACCCCCAAATCCCCCCCAGGACCCCCAAGTCCCCCCCTGGACCCCCCCAGACCCCCTGGGACCCCCCCAGACCCCCAAATCCTCCCCCTGGGACCCCCAGGACCCCCCCAGACCCCCTGGGACCCCCCCAGACCCCCAAATCCCCCCCTATGGCCCCCAGGACCCCCCCAGGACCCCCTGGGACCTCCCCAGACCCCCCCAGGACCCCCCCAGACCCCCAAATCCCCCCCTGTGGCCCCCAGGACCCCCCCAGGACCCCCCCAGACGCCCAAATCCCCCCCTGGGACCCCCAAGACTCCCCCCAGGACCCCCCCAGACCCCCCAAGACCCCCCAAGACCCCCCCCAGATGCCCAAATCCCCCCCCGGGACCCCCAAGACCCCCCCCAGGACCCCCCTCAGACCCCCCAAGACCCCCCAAGACCCCCCCCAGATGCCCAAATCCCCCCCCGGGACCCCCAAGACCCCCCCCAGGACCCCCCCAGACCCCCAGATCCCCCCCGGGACCCCCAGGACCCCCCCAGCCCCCCCCCAGCCCCCAGGTCCTCCTGGGGGGGGCGGTACCGGGTCCTCCAGGCGTCCCAGCAGGCCGTGCAGCGTGGGGGGGTCCAGCCCCGCCCCCAGCAGCCCCCGCAGGTTGCGCAGCAGCGCCAGCCCCGGCGGCCCCCCCTCCGCTGCGGGGGGGTCACACGGGGGGTCACGGGGGGGTCACGGGGTCACCGGAGGGGTCACGGGGTCACCGCGGGGGTCATGGGGTCACCAAGGGGTCACGGGGGTCACCAAGGGGCCACGTGGGGTCACACAGGGGTCACGGGGTCAATGGGGGGGGTCAGGGGGTCGCCACGAGGTCGTGGGGTTGGCGAGGGGTCGCGGGGTCACCAAGGGGTCAAGGGGTCACCAAGGGGTCAAGGGAGCACCAAGGGGTCACAGAGGGGTCATAGTGGCGTGGGGGGGTCATGGGGTCACCGGGGGGGTCACGGGGTCACTGCGGGGTCAGGGGGTCACCACGAGGTCGCGAGGTCACCAAGGGGTCACAGGGGGGTCATAGGTGCATGGGTGGGTCATAGGGTCATTGGGGGGGTCACGGGGTCACCAAGGGGTCACGGGAGCAAGGGGGGGGAACAAGAACACGGGGAGGTCACGGGTGTCTTAGGGGCACAAGGGGGTCACAGGGTCACCGTGGGGTCATGGGGGGTCATAGGGGCACGGGGGGGTCACAGGGTCACTGCGGGGTCATGGGGGGGTCACAGGGTCACGGTGGGGACATGGGGGGTCATGGGGTCACCGGGGGGTCACGGGGTCGCTGCCGGGTCACGGGGGAGGTCATGGGGTCACCGTGGGGTCACCGCAGGGTCATGGGGGGTCACGGGGGGGTCGTAGGGGCACAGGGGGGTCACGGGGTCACCCGGGGGTCGGGGGGGTCCCGCGGGGCGGGGGGAGGGGCGGGGAGGGGGCGGGGCCGGGGGGGGCGGGGCAGCCACTCACCAATGAGGCGCCGCCAGGTCACGTGGGCGGGGACACCGGCCGCCCCCCCCGCGCTCAGCGCCCGCTCCCAGGTGCGGGGGGGGGGCAGGGCGGGGCGGGGGCCCCTCCCCCACGGCCCCGCCCCGCTGCGGGGCGAAGGTCAGCCGGACGCCTGGGCCCCCCGACCCGGACGCCTGGGCCCCTCCCCGGACGCCTGGGCCCCTTTTCCCGGACGCCTGGGTCCCTTCCCGGACGCCTGGGCCCCTCCCCGGATGCCTGGCCCCCTTTCCCGGATGCCTGGGCCCTTTTCCCGGACGCCTGGGCCCTTTCCCGGACACCTGGGCCCCCCAACCCGGACACCTGGGCCCCTTTCCCGGACGCCTGGGCCCCTTCCCCGGACGCCTGGGCCCCTCCCGGACGCCTGGGCCCCTTCCCCGGACGCCTGGGCCCCTCCCCGGACGCCTGGGCCCTTTCCTGGACGCCTGGGCCCCTCCCGGACGCCTGGGCCCTTTCCCCGGACGCCTGGGCCCCTCTCCCGGACGCCTGGGCCCCTCCCGGACGCCTGGGCCCCTTCCCCGGACGCCTGGGCCCCTCCCCGGACGCCTGGGCCCTTTCCTGGACGCCTGGGCCCCTCCCGGACGCCTGGGCCCTTTCCCCGGACGCCTGGGCCCCTCTCCCGGACGCCTGGGCCCCTCCCGGACGCCTGGGCCCCTTCCCCGGACGCCTGGGCCCCTCCCCGGACGCCTGGGCCCTTTCCTGGACGCCTGGGCCCCTCCCGGACGCCTGGGCCCTTTCCCCGGACGCCTGGGCCCTACCTGCGGCCCAGCAGCGCCCGCACGTGCTGCGGGGGCTGGGTGACGTGGAGGCGTCGCACCAGCGAGCGCAGCGAGAACAGCGACGGCGGCAGCGGCGGCGGCTCCTTCGCCCGCGACAGCTGCCCCGAGGGGCCCAGGCGTCCGGGAGAGGGGCCCAGGCGTCCGGGTGAGGGGCCCAGGCGTCCGGGATGGAGGGACCCAGGCGTCCGGGAGAGGGGCCCAGGCGTCCGGGAGAGGGGCCCAGGCGTCCGGGAAGGGGCCCAGGTGTCCGGGAGAGGGGCCCAGGCGTCCGGGAAGGGGCCCAGGCGTCCGGCGAGGGAGGCAGAAATTCAGCGAGGGGCCCAGGCGTCCGGGCGGGGCCTCTCGTACCTGTCAATCACCCCCCCCCATCCCCGCCCCACCCCCCCCCAAAGGGGCCCAGGCGTCCGGGGAGGGGCCCAGGCGTCCGGGAAAGGGGCCCAGGTGTCCGGGGAAGGGGCCCAGGTGTCCGGGAGAGGGGCCCAGGCGTCCGGGAAGGGGCCCAGGCGTCCAGGGAAGGGCCCAGGCGTCCGGGGAGGGGCCCAGGCGTCCGGGAAAGGGCCCAGGTGTCCGGGGAGGGGCCCAGGCGTCCGGGAAAAGGGCCCAGGTGTCCAGGAAAGGGGCCCAGGCGTCCGGGCACCTTGCTCTCGGCCGCGCGCAGGACGGGGCGGAGGCGTCGGGCCGGGGGCCGCGTCGGGGGCGGCTGCTGCTGCTGGCGCCGGGGGGGGCCCCGGGGGCGCTGGGGGAAGGGGGGGAGGGGAGGTCAGCCCGGACGCCTGGGCCCCTCCGGGCTCCCCCCCGCTGCGCACGAATGCTCAGGGTGACCCAGGTGGTCGAGGGGCCCAGGCGTCCGGGCCCACCCGCAGTCCCACCCCAGGGGCCCAGGTGTCCGGGAAAAGGGCCCAGGTGTCCGGGGGAGGGGCCCAGGCGTCCGGGGAGGGGCCCAGGCGTCCAGGGAAAAGGGGCCCAGGCGTCCGGGGAAAGGGCCCAGGCGTCCGGGAAAAGGGCCCAGGCGTCCGGGGAGGGGCCCAGGCGTCCGGGGAAAGGGCCCAGGCATCCGGGAAAGGGGCCCAGGCGTCCGGGGAGGGGCCCAGGCGTCCAGGGAAAAGGGGCCCAGGCGTCCGGGGAAAGGGCCCAGGCGTCCGGGGAGGGGCCCAGGCGTCCAGGGAAAAGGGCCCAGGCATCCGGGAAAGGGGCCCAGGCGTCCGGGGAAAGGGCCCAGGTGTCCGGGAAAAGGGCCCAGGTGTCCGGGGAGGGGCCCAGGCGTCCGGGAAAAGGGCCCAGGTGTCCCGGAAAGGACCCAGGCGTCCCGGAAAGGGCCCAGGCGTCCGGGGAAGGGCCCAGGCGTCCGGGGAAAGGGCCCAGGCGTCCGGGCACACTCACCTTGCCCGGGCGGCCCCGGTACTTTCCCAGCTGATGGAGGTCGAAGGCGGCGAATCGCCTCACCAGGGCGTCGCGCAGGGCCCGGGGCAGCGGCGCCAGGACGCCTGGGTCCGGCGCCAGGCTCTGCGGGGAGAAGCGGGCGTCAGGGGCCCAGGCGTCCGGGAGGGGCCCAGGCGTCCGGGAAAGGGGCCCAGGCGTCCGGGGAAAGGGCCCAGGTGTCCAGGAAAGGGCCCAGGCGTCCGGGAAAGGGGCCCAGGCGTCCGGGGAAAGGGCCCAGGTGTCCGGGGAAAGGGCCCAGGCGTCTGGGAGAGGGGCCCAGGCATCCGGGAAAGGGCCCAGGTGTCCGGGAAAGGGGCCCAGGCGTCCGGGTGAAGGGCCCAGGCGTCCGGGAAAGAGCCCAGGCGTCCGGGGAAGGGGCCCAGGCGTCCGGGTGAAGGGCCCAGGCATCCGGGAAAAGGGGCCCAGGTGTCCGGGAAAGGGGCCCAGGCGTCCGGGAAAAGGGCCCAGGCATCCGGGAAAGGGGCCCAGGCGTCCGGGAAAGGGGCCCAGGCATCAGGGAGAGGGGCCCAGGCATCTGGGAAAGGGGCCCAGGCGTCCGGGAAAGGGGCCCAGGCGTCCGGGTGAAGGGCCCAGGCGTCCGGGAAAGAGCCCAGGCGTCCGGGGAAGGGGCCCAGGCGTCCAGGTGAAGGGCCCAGGCGTCCGGGAAAGGGGCCCAGGCGTCCAGGAGAGGGGCCCAGGCATCCTGGGAGGGACCCAGGCGTCCGGGAAGGGGCCCAGGCGTCCGGGAGAGGGGCCCAGGCGTCCGGGAAAGGGACCCAGGCGTCCGGGGGGCCCCGGCGTCCGGGCGCACCTGGTAGAGGCGGGCCACGGCCGTCCAATCGCAGGGCAGGAGGACGACGGCGCCCAGGTAGCGGCGCAGATGGGGCCGACAGGGAGGAGCCGCCGCCGCCGCCGCCACCACGAAGCAGCTCACGGCCCGGAGCCCCAGCTCGCGGCGGGCAAAGAGGGCCACCTGCGGGGGCCCAGGCGTCCGGGAGGGGCCCAGGCGTCCGGGAGAGGGCCCAGGCGTCCGGGAGGGGCCCAGGCGTCCGGGGAGGGGCCCACGCGTCCGGGAAAGGGTCCCAGGTGTCCGGGAAAGGGGCCCAGGCGTCCGGGAAAGGGGCCCAGGCATCCGGGAGGGGCCCAGGCGTCCGGGATGGAGGGGCCCAGTTGTCCGGGACAGAAGGGGCCCAGGCGTCCAGGACGGAGGGGCCCAGGCGTCCGGGATGGGAGGGGCCCAGGCGTCCGGGACAGGAGGCACCCAGGTAACTGGGACCAAGGGGCCCAGGCGTCCCAGAAAGGGGCCCAGGCGTCCGGGGCAAGAGGGGCCCAGGCGTCCGGGAAGGGGCCCAGGCGTCCGGGACAAGAGGGGCCCAGGCGTCCGGGATGGGAGGGGCCCAGGTGTCCGGGACGGAGGGGCCCAGGCGTCCGGGGCGAAGGGACCCAGGCGTCCGGGGAAGGGGCCCAGGTGTCCGGGAAAGGGGCCCAGGCGTCCGGGATGGAGGGACCCAGGCGTCCGGGACAACAGGGGCCCAGGCGTCCGGGACCAAAGGGACCCAGGTGTCCGGGACAAGAGGGGCCCAGGTGTCTGGGATGGAAGGGACCCAGGCGTCCAGGACAACAGGGGCCCAGGCGTCCGGGCTGAGGGGGCCCAGGTGTCCGGGACAGAAGGGGCCCAGGTGTCCGGGAAAGGGGCCCAGGCATCCGGGACAAGAGGGGCCCAGGCGTCCAGCACCAAAGGGACCCAGGCGTCCGGGATGGGAGGGGCCCAGGTGTCCGGGACCAAAGGGACCCAGGCGTCCGGGATGGAAGGGGCCCAGGTAACCAAGACCAAGGGGCCCAGGCGTCCGGGGAAGGGGCCCAGGCGTCCGGGAAGGGGCCCAGGCGTCCGGGACAAGAGGGGCCCAGGCGTCCGGGATGGGAGGGGCCCAGGTGTCCAGGATGGAGGGGCCCAGGCATCCGGGGCGAAGGGACCCAGGCGTCCGGGGAAGGGGCCCAGGCGTCCGGGATGGAGGGACCCAGGCGTCCGGGATGGGAGGGGCCCAGGCGTCCGGGACCAAAGGGACCCAGGCGTCCGGGACAAGAGGGGCCCAGGTGTCCGGGATGGAAGGGGCCCAGGCGTCCGGGATGGGAGGGGCCCAGGCGTCCGGGACCAAAGGGACCCAGGCGTCCGGGACAAGAGGGGCCCAGGCGTCCGGGATGGGAGGGGCCCAGGCGTCCGGGACCAAAGGGACCCAGGCGTCCGGGACAAGAGGGGCCCAGGTGTCCGGGATGGAAGGGGCCCAGGTGTCCGGGACAGAAGGGGCCCAGGTGTCCGGGACAAAGGGGCCCAGGCGTCCGGGATGGGAGGGGCCCAGGTGTCCGGGACCGAAGGGACCCAGGTATCCAGGATGGAAGGGGCCCAGGTGTCTGGGATGGAAGGGGCCCAGGCGTCCGGGATGGAAGGGACCCAGGCGTCCGGGACAGGAGGCACCCAGGTAACCAAGACCAAGGGGCCCAGGCGTCCGGGGAAGGGGCCCAGGCGTCCGGGATGGGCCCAGGCGTCCGGGGTGAAGGGGCCCAGGCGTCCGGGACGGAGGGGCCCAGGCATCCGGGACGGGAGGCACCCAGGTAACCGGGACCAAGGGGCCCAGGCGTCCGGGGTGAGGGGGCCCAGGCGTCCAGGATGGAGGGGCCCAGGTGTCCGGGACAGAAGGGGCCCAGGTGTCCGGGAAAGGGGCCCAGGCGTCCGGGACAAGAGGGGCCCAGGCATCTGGGACAAGAGGGGCCCAGGCGTCCGGGAAAGGGGCCCAGGCGTCCGGGACAACAGGGGCCCAGGCGTCCGGGACAGGAGGCACCCAGGTAACCGGGACGGAGGGGCCCAGGCGTCCGGGGTGAGGGGGCCCAGGCGTCCAGGATGGAGGGGCCCAGGCGTCCGGGACAGAAGGGGCCCAGGTGTCCGGGAGGGGCCCAGGTGTCCGGGACAGAAGGGACCCAGGGGTCCGGGACCAAAGGGGCCCAGGCGTCCGGGACAAGAGGGGCCCAGGCGTCCGGGCGCACCTGCAGCAGGAACTCGGGCTCGGCGGGCGCCAGCCTGCGGCAGAGCTCGGCCACCCGTCGCCGCAGCCCGTCCTGCCGCCGCTCCGGGTCGGTGCCGCCCACCAGCGCCGAGCACACGGCCGTCACCAGCTCCAGCTGCCGGCGAGAGGGGCCCAGGCATCCGGGTGAGGGGCCCAGGCGTCCGGGAAAGGGGCCCAGGTGTCCGGGGAGGGGCCCAGGCGTCCGGGAAAGGGGCCCAGGCGTCCGGGAAAGGGGCCCAGGTGTCCGGGAAAAGGGCCCAGGCGTCCGGGAAAGGGCCCAGGCATCCAGAAAGGGGCCCAGGCGTCCGGGAAAGGGGCCCAGGCGTCCGGGTGAGGGGCCCAGGCATCCAGGATGAGGGGCCCAGGCATCCAGGAGGGGCCCAGGCGTCCGGGTTCCCCCCCCCAAAGGGCCCAGGCGTCCGGGAAGGGCCCAGGTGTCCAGTCCCCCCCCACCCCAGATCCAGGCATTCAGGAGGGGCCCAGGTGTCCAAGGGGCCCAGGCGTCCGGGGCAGGGACGTAGGTGTCCAGGAGGGGCCCAGGCATCCGGGTCCCCCCCCCAAAGGGCCCAGGCGTCCGAGGGGCCCAGGCGTCCGGGCCGCACCTTCAGCGCTTCCACTTGCTCCGGGGCCTCCTCGGCGGCTCCGGGGGGCTCCATGGCTCTGGGGGGGGGGCAGGAGTGAGGGCCCAGGCGTCCGGGAAAGGGCCCAGGCGTCCGAGGGGCCCAGGCGTCCGAGGGGCCCAGGCGTCCGGGCAGCTCCCGCCAGCTGCTTCCTCCTCGTCCTCAGGCCACGCCCCTGGGCGGGGCCGCTCGCTCCGGGCAACCTCTGCCCGGGAGGGGCCCAGGCGTCCGGGAGCTCCCATCCCCCGTCCCGAAGGGGCCCAGGCGTCCGGGACACCCCCACAAGGGGCCCAGGCGTCCGGGACTCCCCCCAAAAGGGGCTCAGGCGTCCGGGCAACCCCCAAGAGGGGCCCAGGCGTCCGGGACTCCCCCAAGAAGGGGCCCAGGCGTCCGGGCACCCCCCTAAAGAGGGGCCCAGGCGTCCGAGACTCCCCCCAGAAGGGGCCCAGGCGTCTGGGAGAGGGGCCCAGGCGTCCAGGACACCTCAGAAGGGGCCCAGGTGTCCGGGTCTCCCTCCTAAGAAGGGCCCAGGCGTCCGGGACTCCCCCAAAAAAGGGGCCCAGGCGTCCAGGCAACCCCCAAGAAGGGGCCCAGGCGTCCGGGACTCCCTCCTAAGAAGGGCCCAGGCGTCCGGGACATCCCCACAAGGGGCCCAGGCGTCCGGGCAACTCCCAAGAGGGGCCCAGGCGTCCGGGTCTCCCTCCTAGGAAGGGCCCAGGCGTCCAGGACACCCGCAAGAAGGGGCCCAGGCGTCCGGGACTCCCTCCTAGGAAGGGCCCAGGCGTCCGGGACACCCCCAAAAAGGGGCCCAGGCATCCGGGTCTCCCTCCTAGGAAGGGCCCAGGCGTCCGGGACACCCCCAAAAAGGGGCCCAGGCGTCCGGGCAACCCCCAGAAAGGGCCCAGGCATCCAGGACACCCGCAAGAAGGGGCCCAGGCGTCCGGGACTCCCCCCAGAAGGGGCCCAGGTGTCCGGGTCTCCCTCCAAAAGGGGCCCAGGCGTCCGGGACTCCCCCAAAAAAGGGGCCCAGGCGTCCAGGCAACCCCCAAGAAGGGGCCCAGGCGTCCGGGACTCCCTCCTAAGAAGGGCCCAGGCGTCCGGGACATCCCCACAAGGGGCCCAGGCGTCCGGGCAACTCCCAAGAGGGGCCCAGGCGTCCGGGTCTCCCTCCTAGGAAGGGCCCAGGCGTCCAGGACACCCGCAAGAAGGGGCCCAGGCGTCCGGGACTCCCTCCTAGGAAGGGCCCAGGCGTCCGGGACACCCCCAAAAAGGGGCCCAGGCATCCGGGTCTCCCTCCTAGGAAGGGCCCAGGCGTCCGGGACACCCCCAAAAAGGGGCCCAGGCGTCCGGGCAACCCCCAGAAAGGGCCCAGGCATCCAGGACACCCGCAAGAAGGGGCCCAGGCGTCCGGGACTCCCCCCAGAAGGGGCCCAGGTGTCCGGGTCTCCCTCCAAAAGGGGCCCAGGCGTCCGGACGCCCTTCCCCCCCCCCCGATCCCCCACGTACAAAAGAGGCGGAGCCAAGCGCCACAGGGGGCGGAGCCTTTATTGGTGGGTGGAGCCTCCATCGTGGGCGGAGCCTGTTGTGGGCGGAGCCTCCGGGCGAGGGGGGCGGGGTCAATCGCGCCAGGTGACCTCCACCTCGTCCGTGCGGTAGCTGTGGGGAAAGGGGGCGGGGTTAGGGGGCGGGGCTTGCTGGAGCCCCGCCCCCCTCGGCGGGGTAGGGGGCGGGGCTTGGCGCCCGGACGCCTGGGCCCCTCTCACCGCTGGGTGACGCCGGAGCGGGCGATGTCGGTGACCTGCCCCGAGCGCAGCATCTCCCAGCCGGCCTGAGCGATCATGGCGCCGTTGTCCACGCAGAACCTGGGGGCGGGGCGGAGCTGGGACGCCTGGGCCCCTCGGCCGGACGCCTGGGCCCTTTCCTGGGACACCTGGATCCTTTCCCGGACGCCTGGGCCCCTCACTCGGACGCCTGGGCCCTTTCCCGGACGCCTGGGCCCCTCTCCCGGACGCCTGGGCCCTTTCCTGGATCCCTGTCTCCCTTCCCCGGACGCCTGGGCCCTTTTCCTGGACGCCTGGGCCCCTCCCCGGACGCCTGGGCCCCTCACCGCTCATCAGTGGCGCAGAGCCGGATGCCCCGGGCGCTGCACATGGTTCCCAGCATCTCCTGGAGCCGCTCGTTACCTTGGGGGAGGGGGGAGAGAAACGAGGAGGGGTCAGAGGTCGGGCCCGGACGCCTGGGCCCCTTTCCCGGACGCCTGGGCCCTTTTCCCGGACGCCTGGGCCCCTTTCCCGGACGCCTGGGCCCTTTTCCCGGACGCCTGGGCCCCTCTCCCGGACGCCTGGGCCCCTTCCCCGGACGCCTGGGCCCTTTTCCCGGACGCCTGGGCCCCTTTCCCGGACGCCTGGGTCCCTTTCCCGGCCGCCTGGGCCCCTTTCCCGGACGCCTGGGCCCCTTTCCCGGACGCCTGGGCCCTTTTCCCGGACGCCTGGGCCCCTTTCCCGGACGCCTGGGCCCCTCTCCCGGACGCCTGGGCCCTTTCCCGGACGCCTGGGCCCCTTTCCCGGACGCCTGGGCCCTTTTCCCGGACGCCTGGGCCCCTTTCCCGGACACCTGGGTCCCTTTCCCGGCCGCCTGGGCCCCTCATCCCGGACGCCTGGGCCCCTCTCCCGGACGCCTGGGCCCCTCTCCCGGACGCCTGGGCCCTTTTCCCGGACGCCTGGGCCCTTTCCCGGACGCCTGGGCCCCTTCCCCGGACGCCTGGGCTCCTCTCCCGGACGCCTTGGGCCCTTTCCCGGACGCCTGGGCCCCTTCCCCGGACGCCTGGGCCCCCTTTCCCGGACGCCTGGGCCCCTTTCCCGGACGCCTGGGCCCCTTCCCGGACGCCTGGGCCCCTCCCGGACGCCTGGGCCCCACGTACAGCCGACGCCGCCCACCAGCAGCACCTCGGGGCTCCGGCACTGGGCGGCCGCTCGCTCCGTCACCTCCACCAGCATCGCGAAGACCGTCTCCTGCGCCGGGGCCCCAAAATCCCCTCGATTCACCCCAAAATACCTCCCGGAACCCCCCCCCGACCCCCCCCAACCTTCCCGGAACAAAAACGCCTGAAATCGCCCCAAAAAACCCTCCCTCGGGGCCTTAAACACCCCCAAATAACCCAAAATACTCCAAAACGGCCCCAAAAATACCCCAGATTGGCCCAAATACCCCCAAATTACCCCCAAATTGCCCCAAATACCCCAAACTGCCCCAAATACCCCCAAAATGCCCCAAATTTCCCCAAATTACCCCCAAATACCCCCAAACTGCCCCCAAAACCCCTCGATGGCTTGAAATACCCCCAAATACCCATAAAATGCCCCAAATACACTCCAACTGCCCCAAATACCCCCAAAATTACCCCCAAAACCCTTCGATGGCTTCAAATACCCCCAAATTCCCCCAAATTCCCCCCAAAACCCTTTGATGGCTTCAAATATCCCCAAATACCCCCAAATTGGCCCAAATACCCCCAAATTACCCCCAAATTCCCCCAAATTCCCCCCAAAACCCTTTGATGGCTTCAAATATCCCCAAATACCCCCAAAATGCCCCAAATACCCCCAAATTGTCCCAAATACCCCCAAATTACCCCCCAAACACTTCAATGGCTTCAAATACCCCCAAATACCCCCAAAATGCCCCAAATACCCCCAAATTACCCCCAAATACCCCCAAATTACCCCCAAAACCCTTTGATAGCTTCAAATATCCCCAAATGCCCCCAAACTGCCCCAAATACCCCCAAATTACCCCCAAAACCCTTTGACGGCTTCAAATACCCCAAAATTCGCCCAAATTCGCCCAAACTCGCCCAAATTGCCCCCAAATGGCCCCGCCCCCCCCCCGCCCGGACGCCTGGGCCCCGGCGCCGACCTGCAGCGAGAAGCAGAGATCCTCGACGGTGGCTTCGCCCGAGGCCAGGAGCTGCGGGGCCACTGCCTGCGGGGGGACGCCGGGGCCCTCACCGGACGCCTGGGCCCCTTCCCGGACGCCTGGGCCCTTTCCCGGACGCCTGGGTCCCTTTCCCGGATGCCTGGGCCCCTTTCCCGGACGCCTGTGCCCCTTCCCGGACGCCTGGGCCCCTTTCCCGGACGCCTGGGCCCCTCTCCCGGACGCCTGGGCCCTTTTCCCGGACGCCTGGGCCCTTTCCCGGACGCCTGGGCCCCTTTCCCGGACGCCTGGGCCCCTTCCCCGGACGCCTGGGCCCCTTTCCCGGACGCCTGGGCCCCTTTCCTGGATTCCTGCCCCCCTCCCCGGACGCCTGGGCCCCATTCCCAGACGCCTGGGCCCTTTTCCCGGACGCCTGGGCCCCTCCCGGATGCCTGGGCCCCTCTCCCGGACGCCTGGGCCCCTTTCCCGGACGCCTGGGCCCCTCCCCGGACACCTGGGCCCCTCTCCCGGATGCCTGGGCCCTTTCCCGGATGCCTGGGCCCTTTCCCGGACGCCTGGGCCCCTTTCCCGGACGCCTGGGCCCCTCTCCCGGACGCCGGGGCCCCTTTCCCGGACGCCTGGGCCCTTTCCCGGACGCCTGGGTCCCTTTCCCGGATGCCTGGGCCCCTTTCCCGGACGCCTGTGCCCCTTCCCGGACGCCTGGGCCCCTTTCCCGGACGCCTGGGCCCCTTTTCCCGGACGCCTGGGCCCTTTCCCGGACGCCTGGGCCCCTTTCCCGGACGCCTGGGCCCCTTCCCCGGACGCCTGGGCCCCTCTCCCGGACGCCTGGGCCCCTTTCCTGGATTCCTGCCCCCCTCCCCGGACGCCTGGGCCCCATTCCCAGACGCCTGGGCCCTTTTCCCGGACGCCTGGGCCCTTTTCCCCGGACGCTTGGGCCCCTCCCGGATGCCTGGGCCCCTCTCCCGGACGCCTGGGCCCCTTTCCCGGACGCCTGGGCCCCTCCCCGGACACCTGGGCCCCTCTCCCGGATGCCTGGGCCCTTTCCCGGACGCCTGGGCCCTTTCCCGGACGCCTGGGCCCTTCCCGGACACCTGGGCCCCTCTCCCAGGACGCCTGGGCCCCTTTTCCCGGACGCCTGGGCCCTTTTCCCGGACACCTGGGCCCCTCTCCGGGACGCCTGGGCCCCTCCCGGACACCTGGGCCCCTCCCGGACGCTTGGGCCCCTCCCCAGACGCCTGGGCCCCTCCCGGACGCCTGGGCCCCTCCCGGACGCCTGGGCCCCTCACCTCGATGTGCGACAGGAGGCCGGAGAAGGAGACGTCGAGGCCCTTCACGACGTACGGCAGCTCCAGCAGCTTCGTCCCCCTGCGGCCGCAGCCCCCCCCGACCCCGTCAGGGGCCCAGGCGTCCGGGAAAGGGCCCAGGCGTCCGGGAGGGGCCCAGGCGTCCGGGACGCCGCCCTTCCCCCCCCCCCAACACTCACTTTTTAGCCAGTTGCTCGATGTTGTAGCCGGGACTGGGGTCGTTGGAGATCTGCGGGGGGAGGGCGGGAGTTGGCGGGGGCCCAGGCGTCCGGGAGGGGCCCAGGCGTCCGGGAAAGGGGCCCAGGCGTCCCAGAGAGGGCCCAGGCGTCCGGGAAAGGGCCCAGGTGTCCGGGGAGGGGCCCAGGCGTCCAGGGAGGGGCCCAGGCGTCTGGGAAAAGGGGCCCAGGTGTCCGGGAAAGGGGCCCAGGCGTCCGGGAAAGGGGCCCAGGCGTCCAGGGAGGGGCCCAGGCGTCCGGGAAAAGGGGCCCAGGCGTCCGGGAAGGGGCCCAGGCGTCCGGGAAAGGGGCCCAGGTGTCCGGGAAGGGGCCCAGGCGTCCGGGAAGGGGCCCAGGCGTCCGGGAAAAGGGGCCCAGGTGTCCAGGAAGGGGCCCAGGCGTCCGGGAGGGGCCCAGGCGTCCGGGAAAGGGGCCCAGGCGTCCGGGAAAGGGGCCCAGGTGTCGGGAAGGGGCCCAGGCGTCCGGGAAAAGGGGCCCAGGCGTCCGGGAAAAGGGCCCAGGCGTCCGGGAAAGGGGCCCAGGCGTCCGGGAAAAGGGGCCCAGGTGTCCGGGAAAGGGGCCCAGGCGTCCGGGGAGGGGCCCAGGCGTCCGGGAGGGGCCCAGGCGTCCGGGAAAGGGGCCCAGGCGTCCGGGGAAGGGGACAGGAATCTGGGGAGGGGCCCAGGCGTCCGGGAAAGGGGCCCAGGCGTCCGGGGAAGGGGACAGGAATCTGGGGAGGGGCCCAGGCGTCCGGGAAAGGGGCCCAGGCGTCCGGCACCTGCAGCCCCCGGGCGAAGCGATCCAGGCAGTTGCCCACGGCGACGTCCAAGGTTTCGCCCAGGATCCGGTAGCGGCGCCGCGAGAAGGCGATGACCTGGGGGGGAGAAAAACATGCGTGTCATCGCGTGTCATCGCATGTTATCACGTGTTATCATGTGTTATCGCGTGTTCTCCCACACCGATCCGTGTTATCCCGTGTGCCGCCCGCTCCCGCCGCCATGGCCGCCGCCACGGGCCTCTGTGTCCCCCCGGGAGCGATACATGTCACAGCGTGTTGTCACGTGTTATCGCGTGTTATCGCGTGTCGGCCCCCGCGACGCGGAGCGCAGGGTGGCCACGGCCTCCGTGTCGTTACGTGTAACCTCGCGGCCGCCATTTTGGCGTGCGGGGCGTCGCGTGTCGAGGCGTGTCGAGGCGTGTCGTTGGCGTGTACCTGCGTGTTGCCGCCGCTGACGTAGAGGACCAGGGGGTCGCGGGCGCCGCACACCAGCCGCCCCATCTCGATGTGCCCCACGCAGTGGTTGACCCCCAGCAGCGGCCGCCCCCACAGCTGCGCCAGCGTCCGGGCCACCGCCGCCACCGTCGCCAGCGGCGCCCCCATGCCGGGGCCTGCCGAGCACACGCCAAGCACACGCTAAGGTCACGGGGGCCCCCCGCCACCCCCACACGCCTCCCGTGGGGCTGGGACACCGCTACGACCCTCCCCAGGGCCCCTGGGACACAAAATGGCTGCACATGTTAAGCACATGCTAAGAACATGCTAAGCACATGTGGCTCATTTGGTGCCCCATGGGCCTCCCATACCCCCCACACGCCTCCCGTGGGGCTGGGACACCGCTACGACCCCCCCCAGGGCCCCTAGAATGTAATATGGCTGCACATGCTAAGCACATGCTAAGAACATGCTAAGCACATGTGACCCATCTGGTGCCCCATGGGCCTCCCATACCCCCCACATGCCTCCCATGGGGCTGGGACACCGCTACGACCCTCCCCAGGGCCCCGGGACACAAAATGGCTGCACATGCTAAGCACATGCTAAGAACATGCTAAGCACATGTGACCCATTTGGTGCCCCATGAGCCTCCCATACCCCCCACGGGTCTCCCATGGGGCTGGGACACCGCTATGACCCCCCCCAGGGCCCCTGGGACACAAAATGGCTGCACATGCTAAGCACATGCTAAGCACATGCTAAGCACATGTGACCCATTTGGTGCCCCATGGGCCTCCCATACCCCCCACGGCTCTCCCATGGGGCTGGGACACTGCTACGACCCTCCCCAGGGCCCCTGGGACACAAAATGGCTGCACATGCTAAGCACATGCTAAGCACATGCGACCCATTTAGTGCCCCATGGGCCTCCCATACCCCCCACGGGTCTCCCATGGGGCTGGGACACCGCTATGACCCCCCCTAAGGCCCTTAGGACACAATATGGCTGCACATGCTAAGCACATGCTAAGAACATGCTAAGCACATGTGACCCATTTGGTGCCCCATGGGCCTCCCATACCCCCCACATGCCTCCCATGGGGCTGGGACACCGCTACGACCCTCCCCAGGGCCCCTGGGACACAAAATGGCTGCACATGCTAAGCACATGCTAAGCACATGCTAAGAACATGTGACCCATCTGGTGTCCCAGGGCCCCCCTATGACTCCCAGGTGTCTTCTATGGGGCTGGGACACATCTATGACCCTCTTCAAGGCACCTAGGACACGATATAACTGCACATGCTAAGCACATGGTAAGCACATGTAAGCCCTACGGCGTCCCTATGGGCCCAAATGGCTCCCTGGGGCCTCCCAGGTGCTCGGGAGGCATCTGGGAGCCCCCAAAGGCCCCTTGGGCACTGTGGGAGCGCACACGCTAACAACACGCTAAGCATATGCTAAGCACATGTGAGCCCTACGGCGTCTCTGTGGCCCCAAACGGCTCCCTGGGGCCTCCCAGGTGCTCGGGAGGCATCTGGGAGCCCCGAAAAAGCCTCACGGCCATGATGCAAGCGCACACGCTAACAACACGCTAAGCACATGCTAAGCACATGTGACCTCTACGGCGCCTCAATGGCCCCAAACGGCTCCCTGGGGCCTCCCAGGTGCTCGGCAGGCGCCTGGGAGCCCCCGCGGCGGCCGGGGGCGGGGGAAGGGGCCACGCACACGCTAAGCACACGCTAAGCACACGCTAAGCACACGCCAGGGACACGCCGGGGACACACGCACCGCGGGTGAAAGCGACGGCGTCGACGTGGTGGGGTCGCAGCCCGGCCTCCCGCAGCGCCGCCGCCACCAGCCCCAGCACCCGGCGCCGGTGGTGCCGCGCCGCCCCGCCCGGGGCGAAGCCTGCCGGGGTCACGGCGGGGTCGCCGTGAGGTCACGGGGTCACGGCGGGGTCACGGGGTCACGCGGAGGTCACGCGGGGGTCACGCGGGGTTGTGGCGGGGTCACGGGGGGGTCACGCGGGGTCGTGGCGGGGTCACAGCGGGGTCGTGGCGAGGTCACGGGGTCACGGTGAGGTGACAGCGGGGTCACGGGGTCATGCAGGGGGTCACATGGGGGTCACACGGGGTGGTGGCAGGGTCGCAGGGTCACAGTGGGGTCACACGGGTCACGGGGGGTCACGGTGGGGTCACAGGGGGCCGATGACGTCACGGGGGGTTGCCGTGGGGTCACATGGGGTCGTGGCGGGGTCCTGGTGGGGTCACGGGGGGGTCACGGGGGCGCGATGGGGTCACGCCAGGGTCGGGGAGGGTCACGGTGGGTCAAGGGGGCGCGGTAGGGTCACATGGAGGTCACATGGGGGTCACGTGGGGGTCATGGGGGTCACGGCAGGGTCACGGGGTCAGGGCGGGGACTCGGGGTGTCCCCGGGGTCATGGGGTCGCGGGGGGGGGTCACACGGGGGTCAGGGGTCACGCGCGGGGGGTGGAGCCCCAGGGCCACGTGGCGCCGGGGGGGGCGGGGCCAGCGGTCACGTGGGCGGCCGGCGGGGGGAGCGCCAAGGGGTCCCGCGCGCGGGGGGGAGGGGGGGAGCCCGCGGAGGAGGGGGGCGCGGTGACGTCACGGGGGCGCGGTGACGTCACGGGGGGGCGGGGCGCTCACCCTGGCCGGGCGCCGTGACGTAGGTGGCGCGCGGGTTGCTCAGCACCTGCCCGTCGCGCACCAGCCCCGCCCCCACCTTGTTGGCCGAGCCCTCCAGCCCCAGCACCACCGGCATGACGTCAGCGCCTGCGTCACCACCCGCCCCCCCGGTCACCGCCGCTCCCGCTGCTCCCGCCGCGCCGCTCCGAACTCTCCGCTTCCGGCCGCGCGCTGCGCCCCCACTTCCGCTTCCGGCAGCGCGCCGCCCACTTCCGCCCGCACTGCCGCCCTACTTCCGCCCGCGCTGCGCTGCCTCACTACTTCCGGTCGTGCCACCGCCCTACTTCCGCCCTCACCGCCTCCCTACTTTCGCCCACACTGCGCTGCCTCACTACTTCCGGTCGTGACACTGCCCTACTTCCGCCCTCACCGCCTCCCTACTTCCGCCCGCACTGCGCGGCTTCGCTACTTCCGCCCGCGCCGCCTCCCTACTTCCGCCCGCGCCGCGCCGCCTCCCTACATCCGCCCGCCCGGCGCTCCTCCTCCTTCCGCTTCCGGCCCCGCCCCTTCCGCCCGCGTGCGTCCAGCGGCGGCGGCAGCAGCGGAGCTTCTCCCCGCTCCTCCCCCCCCCACCGCCGCTCCCGCGGGCGCTGATTGGCTGCGAGGGGCCCCCCCCGTGCCCCGCCCCCACCGGAGCGGCGCGGCGGGCGCTGATTGGCTGCGAGGGGCTTTTCGCCCCCCCCCCACCGTGCCCCGCCCCCACCGGAGCGGCGCGGCGAGGCGAACCGGGCGGCGCTGATTGGTTCGGAGCGGCGCGGCGGGCGCTGATTGGCTGCGGCGGGGTGGTGGCCGGGGGGGGGGGAGGGGGGGGCGGAGGCGCGGGGGGGGGGGGGGGCGAGCTACGGCGCGCGCTGATTGGCCGCGCCGCGCGTGGGGGGGGGGGCGGGCTTTGCCTTCACGGGCGCTCCTGATTGGCCGGGCCCGCGCGGCGCGCGCTGATTGGCCGAGGCGCGCGGAAGGGGCGGGGCTTCGCGCCTCCCCTCTTCCCCCCCCCCCCCCCCCCCCCCCACAACGGCCGGTTCCTCTCCAGGGAGGCGGCGCCGAGCGAGGGGGCGTGGCCTGCCGCCGAGGGGGCGTGGCCTGCCGCCGAGGGGTGTGATCTGCCGCCGAGGGGGCGTGGTCTGCCGCCGAGGGGGCGTGGCCTGCAGCCGCCATGCCGAAGCGGAGCAAGAAGGAGGCGGCGGAGGGAGACGCTGGGAAGGAAGCGGCCGCTGAGACCGGTACGGACCAGTTTGGACCAGTATAAACCAGTATGGACCAGTATAAACCAGTATAGACCAGTATAGAGCAGTTTAGACCAGTATAGACCAGTATAGACCAGTATAAACCAGTATAGACCAGTATAGACCAATATGGGTTGGGGCTCCCTCCCACTGTCCTCCCCAGGCCCCCCAGTGCCCTCCCAGTGCCTCCCAGTATGTCCCAGTGGCTCCCAGTAGCCCCCCCAATATGTCCCAGTGGGCCTCCAGTGCCGTCCCAGTATGTCCCAGTGTTGTCCAGTACTTCCCAGTATCTCCCAAGGCCGTCCCAGCATCACCCAGTGCCTCCCAGTATCTCCCAGTCCCCTCCCAGTAGCCCCTAGTGCCCTCCCAGTTCACCCAGTCCCCTCCCAGTGCCTCCCAGGGCCCCCCCAGCTCCCCCCTAGACCCTCCCCAGTGCCCCCCAGTGCCCCCCAAACCCCCCCCAGTGCCTCCCGGTCCCTTCCCAGTGCCCCCCAGTGCTTCGCAGTGCCTCCCAGTGCCCCCCAGTGCCCCCCAGACTCTCTCCAGTGCCCCCCAAACCCTCTCCAGTACCTCCCAGTGCCCCCCAGTGCCTCCCAGTGCCCCCCAAGTCCTCTCTAGACCCTCCCCAGTGCCCTCCCAGTGCCTCCCAGTGCCCCCCAAATCCCCTCTAGACCCTCCCCAGTGCCTCCCAGTGCCCTGCAAGCCCCCCTAGACCCTCCCCAGTGCCTCCCAGTGCCCTGCAACCCCCCCTAGACCCTCCCCAGTCCCTCCCAGTGCCCCCCAGTGCCTCCCAGTCCCCCCCCAGTGCCTCCCAGTGCCTCCCAGTGTCTCCCCAGTGCCTCCCAGTGCCTCCCAGTGCCTCCCAGTGCCCCCCAAATCCCCTCTAGACCCTCCCCAGTGCCTCCCAGTGCCCTGCAAGCCCCCCTAGACCCTCCCCAGTGCCTCCCAGTGCCCCCCAGTGCCTCCCAGTCCTCCCCCAGTGCCTCCCAGTGCCTCCCAGTGTCTCCCCAGTGCCTCCCAGTGCCCCCCAGTGCCTCCCAGTGCCCCCCAAGTCCTCTCTGGACCCTCCCCAGTGCCTCCCAGTGCCTCCCAGCACCCCCAAGTCCCCTCTAGACCCTCCCCAGTGCCTCCCAGTGCCCCCCAGTGCCTCCCAGTGCCCCCCATATCCCCTCTAGACCCTCCCCAGTGCCCACCTAGTCCCCCCCAGACCCTCCCCTGTCCCCCCCAGACCCTCCCCAGTGCCTCCCAGTGCCCCCCAGTGCCTCCCAGTGCCCCCCAAATCCCCTCTAGACCCTTCCAAGTGCCCCCCAGTGCCTCCCAGTGCCCCCCAGTGCCTCCCAGTGCCCCCCAAGTCCCCTCTAGACCCTCCCCAGTGCCTCCCAGTCCCCCACAGTGCCTCCCAGTGCCTCCCAGTGCCCCCCAGTGACGCCGGCTCCCCCCCCCACGCAGGAGGGCGCCCCCCGAAGGCCCCGCGGGGCGACGGGGGGGAGGCGGCGCCCTACGAGGACCCCCCCGACCGGCTGACGTCACCGGGGGGGCAGCGCTTCACCCTCAAGGTGACGTCGTGGAACGTCGACGGCCTCCGCGCCTGGGTGCGCAAGCAGGGCCTGCAGGTGAGCAGGGGCCCAGGCGTCCGGGAGAGGGGCCCAGGCGTCCGGGAGAGGGGCCCAGGCGTCCGGGAGGGGCCCAGGTGTCCAGGAGAGGGGCTCAGGTGGGCAGGGAGGGGCCCAGGCGTCCGGGAAAAGGGCCCAGGCGTCCGGGGAGGGCCCAGGCGTCCGGGAGGGGCCCAGGAGTCCGGGGAGGGGCCCAGGCGTCCGGGGAGGGGCCCAGGTGTCCAGGAAGGGGCCCAGGTGGGCAGGGAGGGGCCCAGGCGTCTGAGTAAAGGGCCCAGGCGTCCGGGTGAGGGTCCAGGCGTCAGGGAAAAGGGCCCAGGCGTCCAGGAAGGGCCCAGGAGTCTGGGAAAAGGGCCCAGGCATCCGGGAAGGGGCCCAGGCGTCCGGGAGAGGGGCCCAGGCGTCCGGGTGAGGGCCCAGGCGTCCGGGGAGGGGCCCAGGCATCCAGGAGGGGCCCAGGCGTCCGGGAAAGGGGCCCAGGCGTCCGGGAGAGGGGCCCAGGCGTCCAGGTGAGGGGCCCAGGTGTCCGGGAGGGGCCCAGGCGTCCAGGAAAGGGCCCAGGCATCCGGGAAAGGGGCCCGGGTGTCCGGGGACGGGCCCAGGCGTCCGGGAGAGGAGCCCAGGTGTCCGGGGAAGGGCCCAGGCGTCCGGGAGAGGGGCCCAGGCGTCCGGGGAGGGGCCCAGGCGTCCTGGAAGGGTCCCAGGCGTCCTGCCACCCCCCCCCCGTGTCCCCCCCCCGGCAGTGGGTGCAGGAGGAGGCCCCGGACGTGCTGTGCCTGCAGGAGACCAAGTGCGCGGGGGGGGCGGTGCCCCCGGAGGTGCGGGCCCTGCCCGGCCTCCCCCACCAGTTCTGGGCCAGCGCCGAGGGCAAGGCCGGCTACAGCGGCGTGGGGCTGCTGGCCCGCCACGAGCCCCTCAGCGTCACCTACGGCATCGGTGAGTCCCCCCCCGGCCCCCAAAATGCTCCTTTCTGCCCCAAACCGGCGTCGTGCTGCCCCAAAATACTCTTTTGTTACTCCAAAATACTCTTTTTCTGCTCAAAAACGCTCTTTTCTATCCCAAAATGGCATCGTTGTACCCCAAAACACTCTTTTGTTACTCCAAAATACTCATTTTCTACTCAAAAAGGCTTTTTTCTACCCCAAAATGGTGTCGTCGTACCCCAAAATACTCTTTTGTTACTCCAAAATGCTCGTTTCCTGCTCGAAAACGTTCTTTTCTGTCCCAAAATGGCGGCATCATACCCCAAAAACTCTTTTTTGTTACTCCAAAATACTCTTTTGTTACTCCAAAATACTCTTATCCCGCTCGAAAACGCTCTTTTCTGTTCTAAAATGGCGTCGCTGTACCCCAAAATACTCTTGTTACTCCAAAATACTCATTTGTTGCTCCAAAATACTCTTTCCCCGTTCGAAAACGTTCTTTTCTGTCCCAAAATGGCGTCGTAGTACCCCGAAACTCTCATTTGTTACTCCAAAATACTCATTTTCTACCCAAAAAGGCTCTTTTGTACCCTAAACTGGGCTTGTGCTACCCCAAAATGCTCATTTGTTACTCTAAAATACTCTTCCTACTCAAAAACGCTCTTTTCTATCCCAAAATGGTGTCGTACTACCCCAAAATACTCATTTGTTGCTGCAAAATACTCTTCCCACTTGAAAATGCTCTTTTCTGTCCCAAAATGGCATGGGGCTGCTGGCCCGCCACGAGCCCCTCAGCGTCACCTACGGCATCGGTGAGTCCCCCCCCGGCCCCCAAAGTGCTCCTTTCTGCCCCAAACCGGCGTCGTGCTGCCCCAAAATACTCCTTTGTTACTCCAAAATACTCTTTTCCCGCTCGAAAACGCTCTTTTCTATCCCAAAATGGCATCGTTGTACCCCAAAACACTCTTTTGTTACTCCAAAATACTCTTTTCCCGCTCGAAAATGATCATTTCTATCCCAAAATGGTGGCATCGTACCCCAAAATACTCTTTTGTTACTCCAGAATACTTTTTTCCCGCTCGAAAACGCTCTTTTCTATCCCAAAATGGCGTCGTTGTACCCTAAAATACTTTTGTTACTCCAAAATACTCATTTCCTACTCAAAAAGGCTGTTTTCTACCCCAAAATGGTGTCGTCGTACCCCAAAATACTCTTTTGTTACTCCAAAATACTCTTTTCCCGCTCGAAAAAGTTTTTTTCTGTCCCAAAATGGCGCCATCATACCCCAAAAACTCTTTTTTCTTACTCCAAAATACTCGTTTGTTACTCCAAAATACTCTTATCCCGCTCGAAAACACTCTTTTCTGTCCTAAAATGGCGTCGCTGTACCCCAAAATACTCTTGTTACTCCAAAATACTCATTTGTTGCTCCAAAATACTGTTTTCCCGCTCGAAAACGCTCTTTTCTATCGCAAAATGGTGTCATCGTACCCCAAAATACTCTTTTGTTACTCCAAAATACTTTTTCCCGCTCGAAAACGCTCTTTTCTATCCCAAAATGGCGTCGTTGTACCCCGAAACTCTCATTTGTTACTCCAAAATACTCATTTTCTACCCAAAAAGGCTCTTTTCTACCCTAAACTGGGCTTGTGCTACCCCAAAATGCTCATTTGTTACTCTAAAATACTCTTCCTACTCAAAAACGCTCTTTTCTATCCCAAAATGGTGTCGTACTACCCCAAAATACTCATTTGTTGCTGCAAAATACTCTTCCCACTTGAAAATGCTCTTTTCTGTCCCAAAATGGCATGGGGCTGCTGGCCCGCCACGAGCCCCTCAGCGTCACCTACGGCATCGGTGAGTCCCCCCCCGGCCCCCAAAGTGCTCCTTTCTGCCCCAAACCGGCGTCGTGCTGCCCCAAAATACTCTTTTCCCGCTCGAAAATGCTCTTTTCTATTCTAAAATGGCGTTGTTGCACCCTAAAATACTGTTGTTACTCCAAAATACTCTATTGTTGCTCCAAAATATTCTTTTCCCACTGAAAAATGCTCTTTTCTATCCCAAAATGGTGTCGTCCTACCCTAAAATACTCTTTTGTTACTGCAAAATTCTTATTTCCTACTCCAAAAGACTCTTTTCTACCCCAAAATGGTGTCATCGTACCCCAAAATACTCCTTTGTTACTCCAAAATATTCTTTTCCTGGTCGAAAATGCTCTTTTTTGTCCCAAAATGGCATCGTCGTACCCCAAAAACCTCTTTTGTTACTCTGAAATACTCATTTGTTACTACAAAATACTCTTTCCCGCTCAAAAATGCTCTTTTCTATCCCAAAATGGCATCGTCATACCACAAAACTCTCATTTGTTACTCCGGAATACTCATTTGTTACTCCAAAATACTCTTTCCCACTTGAAAATGCTCTTTTCTATCCCAAAATGGCATCATAGTACCCCAAAATATTTGCTACTCCAAAATACTCATTTGTTACTCCAAAATACTCTCTTCCCGCTCGAAAATGCTCTTTTCTATCCCAAAATGGCGTTGTTGTACCACAAAACTCTCATTTGTTACTCCAAAATACTCATTTGTTACTCCAAAATACTCTTTTCCCGCTTGAAAATGCTCTATTTTATTCCCAAATGGTGTCATAGTACCCCAAAATACGCATTTGTTATCCCAAAATACGCATTTGTTACTCAAAAATGCTCTTTTTTACCCCAGACTGGGCTCCTGCTACCCCAAAGTACTCTTTTGTTACTCCAAAATACTCTTTTCTCGCTCGAAAACGCTCTTTTCTATCCCAAAACGGCGTTGTGGTACCCCAAAATACTCATTTGTTACTCCAAAGTACTCATTTGTTACCCCAAAGTACTCTTTTGTTACTCCAAAATACTCTTCCCACTCGAAAACGCTCTTTTCTATCCCAAAATAGCATTGTGGTACCCCAAAATACTTATTTGTTACTCCAAAATACTCATTTGTTACTCCAAAGTACTCTTTTCCCGCTCAAAAATGCTCTTTTCTGTCCCAAAATGGCGTGATAGTACCCCAAAATACTCGTTTGTTACTCCAAAATATTAATATTCTACTCTAAAATGCTCTTTTCTACCCCAAGCTGGCCTCTTGCTGCCCCAAAACACTCCCTTGTTGCCCCAAAATACCCATTTGCCACCCTGAAATACTCTTTTTTGCCCCAAACTGGCCTCGTAGTACCCTGAAGAACTCATTTGTTACTCAAAAATACTCATTTCCTACCCTAAAATGCTCTTTTCTGTCCCAAACTGGGCTCGTGCTGCCCTGAAATACTCATTTTGTCCCTCTTCTGCCCCCGTTCCGTCCATCTGCTCCTCTTTCATCCATCTCCTGTTCCATCCATCTCCTGTTCCATCCATCTTGTCTTATTCCATCTATTTTTTGCTCCCATTTGCTCCATCTTTCTCCATTCCATCCATCTTCTTCTGTTCCATCTTCTCCTCCTGCTCCATCCATCTCCTCCCGCTCCATCCATCTCCTCCTCCTGGTTCCCTCCATCTTCTCCTGCTCCATCCATCCATCTTCTCCTGTTTCGTCCATCTTTTCCTGTTTCGTCCATCTTCTCCCATTTCATCCATCTTCTGTTTTTCTATCCATCTTCTCCCGTTTCATCCATCTCCTCCTGTTCCATCCATTTTGTCCTGCTCCATCCATCCATCTTGTCCTGCTGCATCCATCCATCTTGTCCCACTCCATCCATCTTGTTCTGCTCCATCCATCCATCTCCTCCTCCATCCATCCATCCATCTCCTCCTCCATCCATCCATCTCCTGCTCCATCCATCCATCTCCTCCTCCATCCATCCATCTCCTGCTCCATCTATCCATCTTGTCCTCCTCCATCCATCCATCTTCTGCTGCTCCATCCATCCATCTCCTGCTCCATCCGTCCATCTCCTCCTGCTCCATCCATCCATCTCCTCCTCCATCCATCCATCTTGTTCTCCTCCATCCATCCATCTTCTGCTGCTCCATCCATCCATCTCCTCCCGTTCCATCTTCTCCTCCATCTCCTGCTCCATCCATCCATCTCCTTCTCCATCCATCCATCTTGTTCTCCTCCATCCATCCATGTCCTTCTCCATCCATCCATCTTGTCCTCTTCCATCCATCCATCTCCTCCTGTTCCATCCGTCTTCTCCCGTTCCATCCATCTTCTCCCGTTCCATCCATCTCCTCCTCCATCTCCTGCTCCATCCATCCATCTCCTCCTCCATCCACCCCTCCCTTCCCGTCCCCCCCATCACCATTTCCCCCCGTTTCCCCCCCGTTTTTCACCGTTTCCCCCCCGTTTCCCCCCACAAAACCGCAGGCGACGAGGAGCACGACCGCGAGGGCCGCGTCCTCACCGCCGAGTTCCCCGCCCTCTTCGTGGTGGCCGCCTACGTCCCCAACGCCGGCCGCGGCTTGGCCCGCCTGGGCCGCCGTACCCGCTGGGACGCCGCCTTCCGCGCCTTCCTCGCCCGCCTCGACGCCCGCAAGCCCGTGGCCCTCGCCGGCGACCTCAACGTGGCCCACGGCCCCCTCGACCTCCGCCACCCCCGCGCCAACCGCCGGGCGCCCGGCTTCACCGACGAGGAGCGCGGGGCCTTCACCGCCCTCCTGGACGCCGGCTTCATCGACTCCTTCCGCCACCTTTACCCCGCCGTGCCCCACGCCTACACCTTCTGGACCTACTTGGGGGGCGCCCGGGCCCGCAACGTGGGCTGGCGCCTCGACTACTTCGTCCTCTCCCGGCGGCTCCAAGGGGCCCTTTGCGACAGCAAGATCCGCTCCAAGGTCATGGGCAGCGACCACTGCCCCATCACGCTCTACCTGGCCCTATAGCTGCCCTATAGCCCTCTAAGCCTGGTTTATATGGGGCTGGGGTCTTCCATGTTGGGTTGTGATGGTCCCATCACACTCTACCTGGCCCTATAGCTGCCCTATAGCCCCCTAAGCCTGGTCTGTATGGGGCTGGGGTCTTCTCCGTTGGGTCATGATGGTCCCATCAAGCTCTGCTTGGCCCTATAGCTGCCCTATAGCCCTCTAAGCGTGGTCTGTATGGGGCCATCGTGGTCCTTCTGGGGTCGTGATGGTCCTATCATGCTCTACCTGGCCCTATAGCTGCCCTATAGCCCCCTAAACCTGGTCTATATGGGGCTGGGGTCTTCTCCGTTGGGTTGTGATGGTCCCATCACGCTCTACCTGGCCCTATAGCTGCCCTATAGCCCCCTAAACCTGGTCTATATGGGGCTGAGGTCTTCCATGTTGGGTTGTGATGGTCCCATCACGCTCTACCTGGCCCTATAGCTGCCCTATAGCCCCCTAAGCTTGGTCTATATGGGGCTGAGGTCTTCTCCGTTGGGTTGTGATGGTCCCATCATGCTCTACCTGGCCCTGTAGCTGCCCTATAGCCCCCTAAGCTTGGTCTATATGGGGCTGAGGTCTTCCATGTTGGGTTGTGATGGTCCCATCACGCTCTACCTGGCCCTATAGCTGCCCTATAGCCCCCTAAGCGTGGTCTGTATGGGGCCATCGTGGTCCTTCTGGGGTCGTGATGGTCCTATCATGCTCTGCTTGGCCCTATAGCTGCCCTATAGCCCCCTAAACCTGGTCTATATGGGGCTGGGGTCTTCTCCGTTGGGTCATGATGGTCCCATCACGCTCTGCTTGGCCCTATAGCTGCCCTATAGCCCCCTAAACCTGGTCTATATGGGGCTGAGGTCTTCTCCGTTGGGTTGTGATGGTCCCATCACGCTCTACCTGGCCCTATAGCTGCCCTATAGCCCCCTAAACCTGGTCTATATGGGGCTGGGGTCTTCTCCGTTGGGTCGTGATGGTCTCATCAAGTTCTGCTTGGTCTTATAGCTGCCCTATAGCCCTCTAAGCTTGGTCTATATGGGGTTGAGGTCTTCTATGTTGGGTTGTGATGGTCCCATCATGCTCTACCTGGCCCTATAGCTGCCCTATAGTCCCCTAAACCTGGTCTATATGGGGCTGGGGTCTTCTCCGTTGGGTCATGATGGTCCCATCAAGCTCTGCTTGGCCCTATAGCTGCCCTATAGCCCTCTAAGCGTGGTCTGTATGGGGCTGAGGTCTTCTCCGTTGGGTTGTGGTGGTCCCATCATGCCCTACTTGGCCCTATAGCTGCCCTATAGCCCCCTAAACCTGGTCTATATGGGGCTGAGGTCTTCTCCGTTGGGTTGTGATGGTCCCATCACGCTCTACCTGGCCCTATAGCTGCCCTATAGCCCCCTAAATCTGGTCTGTACGGGGCCATCATGTTTTTGGGGGGCTCACGATGGTCCCACCAACCTCCGACCCTATAGCCGCCCACCCCGCAGCCCCATAAGTCCAGTCTATAGGGGCCTCTCGTGCTCCGTTTAGGGTCAGGATGGTCCCATCAACCCCCGCTTGACCCTATAGGTCTCCTACAGCCCCATAAGTCTCGTCAGAGGGCCCCCCCCAGCCCCTATGGACCTATAGGGACCCCCCGCAACCCCTCTACCCCCCCATAGGGCCCTATAGCCCCCCCCAATTTATAGAGCCCTATATAGGGCACTGTATAGCCCCCCGAGCTGTATAGATCTCGTCATCCCCTATAGACCCGCAACCCCTATAGCCCCCCTTGATGTGTATAAGCCCCCCCCCCCAGGCCCTATAGCACCCCTGCCCCCCGCTCAGCCCATATGGACCCACCACCCTATAGGCTCCCTGTGACCCCTATAGGCTCCCTGTGACCCCCCTATAGCCCCATTGGCCCCCCCAGCCCCTATAGACCCAACATCCGTAGTGCCCCCGACCTCCTATAGGCTCCCTGGGCCCCTATAGCATTCTTTGGCCCCTACAGACCCCCCCCCAGCTCCTATAGACCCAGCACCCATAGCTCCCCATGGCCCCTATAGCCTCCCCAGGCCATATAGACCCCACACCCCTAGCGCCTCCGATCCCCTATAGGCTCCCCGTGACCCCTATAGCCCCCATTGGCCCCATAGACCCCCCCCCAGCCCCTATAGACCCAACACCCGTAGTGCCTCTGACCCTCTATAGGCTCCCCGTGACCCCTATAGCCCACTTTGGTCTGTATAGACCCCCCCCAGCTCCTATAGGCCCTGCACCCATAGCTCGCCATGATGCCTATACCCCCTTTGGTCCCTATAGACCCCCCCACAAGCTCCCCCAGACCCTACAGACCCAAGACCCATAGCTCCCCTGATCCTCTATAGGGTCCCCATGACCCTTACAGCCCCCTTTGGCCCCTGTAGACCACCCTGCAGCCCCTATAGACCCAACACCCCTAGCTCCCCTGACTTCCTATAGGCTCCCCATGGTCCCTG
This sequence comes from Dromaius novaehollandiae, assembly GCF_036370855.1. Classification (NCBI taxonomy): domain Eukaryota; kingdom Metazoa; phylum Chordata; class Aves; order Casuariiformes; family Dromaiidae; genus Dromaius; species Dromaius novaehollandiae. Next base: position 94,757 of record NC_088135.1, read on the forward strand.
TAGCCCCCCTTGGCCCCTATAGATCCCCCCTCAGCTCCTATAGACCCAGCACCCATAGCACCTCCGATCCCTTATGGGCTCCCCATGACTCCTATAGCCCCCATTGACCCTTATAGACCCCCCCCGCCCCTATACATCCAACACCCCTAGCTCCCCAGTCCCCTATAGGCTCCTCGTGACCCCTATAGCCCCCACTGGCTCCTATAGATCCCCCCAAGCCCCTATAGCCCCTATAGACCCAACACCCATAGCTCCCCCATAGGCTCCCTATGATCCCTATAGGCTCCCTGTGACCCCCTATAGCCCCCCCAGCCCCTATAGACCCCCCCAAGCCCCTATAGTCCCCCCAGCCCCTATAGACCCCCCCAAGCCCCTATAGTCCCTACGCCCATAGCTCCCCCATAGGCTCCCTATGACCCCTATAGGCTCCCTGTGACCCTCTATAGCCCCTCCAGCCCCTATAGACCCCCCAAGCCCCTATAGTCCCCCCAGCCCCTATAGACCCCCCCAGCCCCTATAGTCCCTACGCCCATAGCTCCCCTATAGGCTCCCTATAACCCCTATAGGCTCCCTGTGACCCCCTATAGCCCCCCCAGCCCCTACAGACCCCCCCCAAGCCCCTATAGCCCCCCCCAGCCCCTATAGATCCAACGCCTATAGCTCCCCCATAGGCTCCCTATGACCCCTATAGGCTCCCTGTGACCCCCTATAGCCCCCCCGAGACCTATAGCCCCCCCCGCCACCTATATAGTTCCCGACGTCCCCTATAGCCCCTCCCCCAGCCCCTATAGCCCCTCCCCCCCCGGCCCGGCCGGCCCTCAGGGACCCCCGCTATTTTTTTAACCTCCCCCCCCAAAAAACACTGCCCCCCCCAACCCCGTGCGGGGGGGGGGGCAATAAAAGGTGGCGGAAAAAAAAAATGGTGGTGTGGTTGCGCAGGGGCCCAGGCGTCCGGGGAGGGGCCCAGGCGTCCGGGAGGGGCCCAGGCGTCCGGGGAAGGGGCCCAGGCGTCCGGGGAGGGGCCCAGGCATCCGGGAAGGGGCCCAGGCGTCCGGGAAAGGGCCCAGGCGTCCGGGAAAGGGGCCCAGGCGTCCGGGGAGGGGCCCAGGCGTCCGGGAAAGGGGCCCAGGCGTCCGGGAACGGGGCCCAGGCGTCCAGGAAAGGGCCCAGGTGTCCGGGAAAGGGGCCCAGGCGTCCGGGGAGGGGCCCAGGCGTCCGGGAAAAGGGGCCCAGGCGTCCGGAAAAGGGGCCCAGGCGTCCGGGAAAAGGGGCCCAGGTGTCCCCAGAGGGGCCCAGGCGTCCGGGGAGGGGCCCAGGTATCCGGGAAAGGGGCCCAGGCGTCCGGGAGAGGGGCCCAGGCGTCTGGGGAGGGGCCCAGGCGTCCGGGAAAGGGCCCAGGCGTCCGGGAGAGGGGCTGGATACGAACAAAAGGGGCCCAGGCGTCCGGGAGGCCGAGGGGCCCAGGCGTCCGGGCCTTTATTTACAGTCTCTGCCCTGCCCCCGCCGGAGGGGGAGGAGCCATTAAATATATGTACACGCGGGGGGCGGGGCTTATGTACAGCAGGAGGGGCGGGGCCTCGCGGAGGGGGCGGGGCTAGCGGGCCCCAGGGCATTGTGGGATTGGAAGGGGGGGGCCACGCGCTCCTCCCCGTCGCCAAGTGCATGCTGGGAAGGGGGAGGGCGGAAGCGGGTCCCGGGCGCCGTACCGGGGGGGGGGGGTTGGCGGGTCCAAGATGGCCGCCGCGGCGGAGGGCGTCTGTCCGACATGGCCGCAGCGCCGCGGCCTGGCCACCCAAGATGGCCGCCGCCATGGAGGCCGCCATTCCAAGATGGCTGCCCCCATGGGAGACCGCCATTGCAAGATGGCTGCCCCCATGGGAGGCCGCCATTCCAAGATGGCTGCCCCCATGGGAGGCCGCCATTCCAAGATGGCCGCCCCCATGGGAAGCCGCCGTCGCAAGATGGCCGCCACGCCGGAGCTTCGCCATGCAAGATGGCCGCCGCGCTGCGCTGCGTGTCGAAGCGTGTCGAAGCGTGTTGGAGCGTGTCGAGACGCCTCGAATGCTGCCAAACCCCGCCCACACGCGTGGGGGGGGGCGAGCGGAGCCGTGTCCAAGCGTGTTAACGCGTGTCGAAGCGTGTTGAGCCATGTCAAAGCGTGTCAAAGCCTGTCGAAGCGTGTCGAGGCGTGTTGAAGCGTGTCGAGGCGCCTCAAGGCGTGTTGAGCCACCCCGAGGCGTGTTGAGGCGGGTTGAAGCGTGTCGAGGCGTGTTCGGCCGCCATGTCGAGCCATGTCGCCACGTGTCGAGCCGCGCCGAAGCGTGTCGAGGCGCCTCAAGGCGTGTCCAGCCATGCCAAAGCGTGTCAAGGCGTGTCGAAGCATGTCAAGGCGCGCCGAAGCGTGTCGAGGCGTGTTGAAGCGCGTCGAGGCGCCTCACGGTGTCTCGAGCTGCGTCAAGGCAGGTCAAAGCGTGTTGAAGCGTGTTGACGCGTGTTGAGCCGTGATGTTGAGCCACGTCAACACGTGTTGAGCCGCGCCGAAGCGTGTCAAGCCGCGTTGAAGCGTGTTGAGGCACGTCGAAGCGTGTCAAAGGCGCCTCAAAGCGTGTCCAGCCGTGTCGAGGCATGTTGACCCACTGTGTCGAGCTGCACCGAAGCGCGTCAAGCCGTGTTGAAGCGTGTCAAGGCGTGTCAAAGCGTGTCGAACCCCACTGAAACACGTCAATGTGTGTTGAAGCGTTTCAAGGTGTGTCAAGACGTGTTGACCGTGTCGAGGCGTGTCGAAGCGTGTCGAGTTGCATCAAAGCACTTCAAGCCGTGTCGAAGCGTGTCAAGCCGCGTCGAAGCGTGTTGAAGCATGTCGAAGCGTGTCAGGCCGTGTCGCAGCGTGCCGAGGCGCCTCAAAGCGTGTTGAGCCGCGTTGAAGCGCGTCTTAGCGTGTCGAAACGTGCCAAGGCGCCTCAAGGCATGTTAAGCTGCGCCAAAGCGTGTCCAAAGCGTGTTGAGCCGTGCCGAAGCGTGTTTAAGCGAGTCGAGGCGCCTCAAAGCGTGCCGCGCCGCGCCGCAGCGTGTCCAAAGCGTGCCCATAGCGTGTCAGAGCGTGCCGAAGCGTGTCTAGGTGCGCCAAGCTGCCACACCTCCCCGGCACACGCGTGTGGGAGGCGTGTGGGAGCGCGCGCGGGCGGCGTGGCTCCCCCGGGCTGGCGCCAGCGAGGCGTGACGAGGCGTGACGAGGCGTGACGAGGCGTGTGGCGGCGCGTGGCGGCGTGACGAAGCGTCGAGGCGCGTCGAGGCGTGTCGGGGCGTGTCGAGGCGTGTTCAGGCGTGTTCAGGCGGGGCCGGGCAGCGGGTGGCTCACGCGGACGCAGCCCCAGTAGCCGGCGCGCAGCAGACAGGCGCCGGCCGCCGCCGCCAGCAGGGCCCAGGCCGCGTGGAGCCCCCCGAAGCGCCGCGCCGCCCCCCAGGTGCCCACCTGCGCCAAGGGGACGCCTGGGTCCCGCGCCCGGACGCCTGGGCCCCTCTGCCCGGACGCCTGGGCCCTTTTCCCGGACGCCTGGGCCCCGCGCCCGGACGCCTGGGCCCCTCTCCCGGACGCCTGGGTCCCTTTTCCCGGACGCCTGGGCCCCTTCCCGGATGCCTGGGCCCCTTCCCGGATGCCTGGGCCCCTTTTCCCGGACACCTGGGCCCCTCCCCGGACGCCTGGGCCCCTTCCCGGACGCCTGGGCCCCTTTCCCGGACGCCTGGGCCCTTTCCCGGATGCCTGGGCCCCTTTCCCGGACGCCTGGGCCCCTTTCCCGGATGCCTGGGCCCTTTCCCGGATGCCTGGGCCCCTCCCCGGACGCCTGGGCCCCTCCCCGGACGCCTGGGCCCTTTCCCGGACGCCTGGGCCCCTTCCCGGACGCCTGGGCCCTTTCCCGGACGCCTGGGCCCCTCTCCTGGACGCCTGGGCCCCTTTCCCGGACGCCTGGGCCCCTCCCGGACGCCTGGGCCCCTCTCCTGGACGCCTGGGCCCCTTTCTGGGACGCCTGGGCCCCTTCCCCGGACACCTGGGTCCCTCCCCGGACGCCTGGGCCCCTTTCCCGGACGCCTGGGCCCCTCTCCCGGACGCCTGGGCCCCTTCCCCGCACTCACCGCCAGGCCGGCGCCGGCAGCGGCCATGACGAGCCCCAGCAGGAAGCAGCAGACGCAGCGTCTCCGGGGGTAGCGGCGCCCCACGGCCGACCTGGGGGGGGCGAGACGGGGCCCAGGCGTCCGGGAAAGGGCCCAGGCGTCCGGGAGAGGGGCCCAGGCGTCCTGGCCTGGACCCCTCCCCCCCCGCTGGCACCGCTCCCAAACCTCCCCATCCCCCCCACCCACTGGGGACCCAGGCGTCCAGGAAAGGGGCCCAGGCGTCCGGGTGCAGGGCCCAGGCGTCCGGGGAGGGGCCCAGGCGTCCGGGAAAGGGGCCCAGGTGTCCGGGAGGGGCCCAGGCGTCCGGGGAGGGGCCCAGGCATCCGGGAAAAGGGCCCAGGCGTCCGGGAGAGGGGCCCAGGCGTCCGGGAGAGGGGCCCAGGCGTCCGGGGAGGGGCCCAGGCGTCCGGGAAAGGGGCCCAGGTGTCCGGGAGGGGCCCAGGCGTCCGGGAAAAGGGCCCAGGCGTCCGGGAAAAGGGGCCCAGGCGTCCGGGAAAAGGGCCCAGGCGTCCGGGAAAGGGGCCCAGGCGTCCGGGACACTCACACTTTGCGGCAGTGCGGGCACCGGGCCAAGGTCCGTTCCGAGAACTCCGTCCACTGCGGGGGGGGGGGGAAGGGAAAGAGGGGCGTCAGGGACCCAGGCGTCCGGGTGCTGCTACCGCCCCCCACACAGAACAGCCACCCGCAGGGGCCCAGGCGTCCGGGAGGGGCCCAGGCGTCCGGGAGGGGCCCCCAAAAACCCACCCAAGGGGCCCAGGCGTCCGGGAAAGGGCCCAGGCGTCCGGGAAAAGGGCCCAGGCGTCCGGGAGAAGGGCCCAGGTGTCCCAGAAAGGGACCCAGGCGTCCGGGAAAGGGGCCCAGGCGTCCGGGAGAGGGGCCCAGGCGTCCGGGAAAAGGGCCCAGGCGTCTGGGAAAAGGGCCCAGGTGTCCCAGAAAGGGACCCAGGCGTCCGGGAAAGGGGCCCAGGCGTCCGGGAGAGGGGCCCAGGCGTCCGGGGAAGGGGCCCAGGCGTCCGAGGAAGGGGCCCAGGCGTCCGGGGGGCCCAGGCGTCCGGGAGAGGGGCCCAGGCGTCCGGGAGGGGCCCAGGTGTCCGGGGAAGGAGCCCAGGCGTCCGGGAGGGGCCCAGGCGTCCCAGAAAGGGCCCAGGTGTCCGGGAAAAGGGCCCAGGCGTCCGGGAAAGGGCCCAGGTGTCCAGGGAAGGGGCCCAGGTGTCTGGGAGAGGGGCCCAGGCGTCCGGGAGAGGGGCCCAGGCGTCCGGCTCACCAGGAAGGGGCTCCCGCAGTGGCCACACGCCACCCGTCGTCCCCCCGGTTGGGGGTCGGGACTGGGGGCTCCGGCCTGCACCGGGCCCAGGTTGATGATGCGCTTACTGGGAAACGACAAACTGGTTAAACTGGTTCGACTGGGAGCGCTGGGAGCAAGAGCTTGGACATCCCCAGGCTCTCCCAGTGTCTCCCAGTGTCTCCCAGTATCCCCCAGTACACCCCAGTAAAGCCCCGTAGCACTCAAGAGCCCTCCCAGTGCGCCCCAGTGCTCTCCCAGTATATCCCAGTGCTCTCCCAGTCCATCCCAGTGTCTCCCAGTGCCTCCCAGCAGCCCTCTAAGGCCCCCCAGGGCCCTCCCAGTATATCCCAGTGCCCTCCCAGTCCACCCCAGTGGCTCCCAGTGGCTCTCTAAGGCCCCCCAGGGCCCTCCCAGTATATCCCAGTGCCCTCCCAGTCCACCCCAGTGGCTCCCAGTGCCTCCCAACAGCCCTCTAAGGCCCCCCAGGGCCCTCCCAGTATATCCCAGTGCCCTCCCAGTCCACCCCAGTGGCTCCCAGTGCCTCCCAGCAACGCTATAAGGCCCCCCAGGGCCCTCCCAGTATATCCCAGTGCCCTCCCAGTCCACCCCAGTGGCTCCCAGTGCCTCCCAGCAGCCCTCTAAGGCCCCCCAGGGCCCTCCCAGTATATCCCAGTGCCCTCCCAGTCCACCCCAGTGGCTCCCAGTGGCTCTCTAAGGCCCCCCAGGGCCCTCCCAGTATATCCCAGTGCCCTCCCAGTCCACCCCAGTGGCTCCCAGTGCCTCCCAGCAGCCCTCTAAGGCCCCCCAGGGCCCTCCCAGTATATCCCAGTGCCCTCCCAGTCCACCCCAGTGGCTCCCAGTGCCTCCCAGCAGCCCTCTAAGGCCCCCCAAAGCCCTCCCAGTATATCCCAGTGCCCTCCCAGTCCACCCCAGTGGTTCCCAGTGCCTCCCAGCAACGCTATAAGGCCCCCCAGGGCCCTCCCAGTATATCCCAGTGCCCTCCCAGTCCACCCCAGTGGCTCCCAGTGCCTCCCAACAGCCCTCTAAGGCGTCCCAAGGCCCTCCCAGTATATCCCAGTGCTCTCCCAGTCCACCCCAGTGGCTCCCAGTGCCTCCCAGCAGCCCTCTAAGGCCCCCCAGGGCCCTCCCAGTATATCCCAGTGCCCTCCCAGTCCACCCCAGTGGCTCCCAGAGGCTCTCTAAGGCCCCCCAGGGCCCTCCCAGTATATCCCAGTGCCCTCCCAGTCCACCCCAGTGGCTCCCAGAAGCTCTCTAAGGCCCCCCAGGGTCCTCCCAATATATCCCAGTGCCCCCCCAGTCCATCCCAGTGCCTCCAGATGCCCTCCCAGTCCATCCCAGTAGCCCCCCAGTCCCCCACATCGCCTCCCAGGCCCCTCCCAGTGCTTCCCAGTTCCTCCCAGTCCCCTCCCAGTGCCCCATTTCTTCTCCCAGTCCCTCCCAGTGCTTCCCAGTGCCCTCCCAGTGCCTCCCAAGCCCCTCCCAATCCCCCATATCCCTTCCCAGCCCTCTCCCAGTCCCTCCCAGTGCCCAGAAATCTCTTCTCAGTGCTTGCCAGTCCCCTCCCAGTACCCCCCAGTCCCCTCCCAGTCCCCCCAGTGCCTCCCAGCCCCCTCCCAGTGTCTCACAGTCCGCTTCCAGTGCCTCTTAGTGACTCCCAATCCCCTCCCAGTGCCTCCCAGTCGCCCAAATCCCCTCCCAGTCCCCTCCCAGTGCCTCCCAGTGCTCTCCAAACACTTCCCAGTCCCCCATACGCCCTCCCAGTCCCCTCCCAGTGCCCTCCAAACACCTCCCAGTCCCCCATACCCCCTCCCAGTGCCTCCCAGTCCCCTCCCAGCACCTTCTCAGTCCCCTGAATCTCCTCCCAGTGCCTCCCAGTCCCCCCCAGTACCCTTGTATCCTCTCCCAGTGCCCCCCCAGTCCCCCCAGTCCCCTCCCAGTGCCTCCCAGTGCCCCATACCCCCTCCCAGCCCCCTCCCAGTGCCCCCCCAGTCCCCCCAGTCCCCTCCCAGTGCCTCCCAGTGCCCCCAATCCCCTCCCAGTGCCTCCCAGTGCCCCCCAAACCCCTCCCAGTCCCCCATACCCCCTCCCAGCCCCCTCCCAGTGCCCCCCCAGTCCCCCCAATCCCCTCCCAGTGCCTCCCAGTGCCCCCATAACCCCTCCCAGCCCCCTCCCAGTGCCCACCCAGTCCCCCCAGTCTCCTCCCAGTGCCTCCCAGTGCCCCCACACCCCCTCCCAGCCCCCTCCCAGTGCCTCCCAGTGCCCTTCAAATACCTCCCAGTCCCCCATACCCCCTCCCAGCCCCCTCCCAGTGCCTCCCAGTCCCCCCAATCCCCTCCCAGTGCCTCCCAGTGCCCTCCAAACACCTCCCAGTCCCCCATACCCCCTCCCAGCCCCCTCCCAGTCCCTCCCAGTGCCCTCCAAACACCTCCCAGTGCCCCCATACCCCCTCCCAGCCCCCTCCCAGTCCCTCCCAGTGCCCTCCAAACACCTCCCAGTCCCCCATACCCCCTCCCAGCCCCCTCCCAGTGCCCCCCAGTCCCCCCAATCCCCTCCCAGTGCCTCCCAGTGCCCCCATATCCCCTCCCAGCCCCCTCCCAGTGCCTCCCAGTGCCCCCAGTCAGACCAGTAGGGCCGGGGGCAGGCGATGCGCTGCGATGAGGCCTTGCAGACCAGCAGGCAGTTGCAGGGGCAGCGCACGTACTTCTTGCCGCCGGGCGCCGTGCGGATGGGCTGCGGGGCCGGACGCCTGGGCCCCTCGTCCCGGACGCCTGGGCCCGCCCCGCCCCGACCCCCCCCGGAGCGCCCCGGATGCCTGGGCCCCTTTCCCGGATGCCTGGGCCCCTTTCCCGGACGCCTGGGCCCTTTTCCCGGACGCCTGGGCCCCTTTCCTGGATGCCTGGGCCCCTTTCCCGGACGCCTGGGCCCTTTTCCCGGACGCCTGGGCCCCTCCCCGGACGCCTGGGCCCCTTTCCCAGATGCCTGGGCCCCTTCCCGGACACCTGGGCCCCTTTCCTGGACGCCTGGGCCCCTCCCGGACGCCTGGGCCCCTTTCCCGGACGCCTGGGCCCTTTCCCGGACGCCTGGGCCCCTCTCCCGGACGCCTGGGCCCCTCTCCCGGACGCCTGGGCCCCCTTCCCGGACGCCTGGGCCCCTCCCGGACGCCTGGGCCCCCGCACTCACGGTGGCCTCGTTGCACACGTGACACTTCACCACGTGCTGGTGGCTTTTGCCCTCGACGCTGATGCGGCTCTGGCAGACGCGGCAGGTCACCGCCGGCCCCGCCCCCCCCTCGGGGCTGCCCAATGGCGAGTAAGGGGGCGGGGCCTCCGCTCCGGGCCCCGCCCCCGGCGACCCCGCGCCTGCCGGGGAGAGCCGCCGTCAAGCCCCGCCCCCCCCTTGGCTAAGCCCCGCCCCCTTTGGGGCCACCCCTGCTTTAGCCCCGCCCCCTAAAGGGGGCCTCGCTGCACCTGGCCCCGCCCCCTGTCCAAAGCCCCGCCCCTTCCTTAGCCCCACCCACTGCAGAGAGTCCTAATGGCCTGGCCCCGCCCCCTTGCTAAGCCCCGCCCCTTGGTTAAGCCCCACCCCCTCTTTACCCCCTCCCACTCCAGGGGGACCCTGAGGCTCTGGCCCCGCCCCCTGGCTTGAAGCCCCGCCCCATCTTTAGCTCCACCCCCTCTAGAGGGTCACAATAGCGTGGCCCCGCCCCCTTGCTAAGCCCCACCCCTTGGCTAAGCCCCACCCCCTCTTTACCTCCTCCCACTCCAGGGGGACCCCGAGGCTCTGGCCACGCCCCCTGGCTTAAGCCCCGCCCCTTGGCCAAGCCCCTCCCCCTCTTTAGCCCCACCTACCCTGGGGGACCCTGAGGCTCTGGCCACGCCCCCTGGCCTGAAGCCCCGCCCCCTCTTTAGCCCCACCCCCTTCAGAGGGGCCTACTGGCCTGGCCCCGCCCCTTGCTAAGCCCCGCCCCTTGTTATGCCACGCCCCCTCTTTAGCCCCACCCACCCTGGGGGACCCCGAGGCTCTGGCCCCGCCCCCTGGCTACAAGCCCCGCCCCCTCGGCGAAGCCCCGCCCCCTCTTCACCCTCTCCCACACCAGGGGGGACCCTGAGGCTCTGGCCCCGCCCCCTGGCTTAAGCCCCGCCCCCCTCTTTAGCCCCTCCCATTGCGGTGCCCCCCCACTCGACCCCCACTGCTGCCTTTGGGCCCCGCCCCTTCTCCAAGCCCCGCCCCCTGTTTAGCCCCGCCCATTGTGGTGCCCCCACTGCACGCCCCGCCCCCTTGCGGCCTCCTGGCCCCGCCCACCGGGCCCACAAGCCCCGCCCCCTCTCTCCTGACAGGCCCTTAAGCCCCGCCCCCCCCGCGCGCTGCCCCCCCCTTTCCCGCGCAGGCCGCAGGCCCCGCCCCCCCTCGCAGGCCCCGCCCCCCCGCCCCAGGCCCCGCCCCCCGCTCACCGGGGGGGGTCGCGGGCGCCGCCGCCGCCGCCGCCGCCGCCGCCGCGCCGGGCTCGGGCTCGGCCGGCAGCAGCGGGGAGCGCTCGCCGTCCGCCATGGCCGCCCCTCGCCGGCCGCCGTAGCCCCGCCCCCTCCCCTCCCCTCGCCTCACGCGCGGCCGCCGCGTCACGCCGCGCCGCGCCGCCGTGGGCGCCGCCCTCCCGCCGCCGGCACCACGTGACGCCGCGTTGCCGAGCGACCGCCTCTCCCTCCCCCCCCCACCCCACCCCACCGCGGCCGCGCTCGCCTGACAACGCCCGCGCCGCGCTGATTGGCCCGGCGCCCCACGTGGGGCCGCGTTGCTAGGAGACCGCCCCCCCCTCCGCGCGCCGCCCTCGCCTGACACACCCCGCGCGGCCCTGATTGGCCCGGCGCCCCACGTGGGGCCGCGTTGCTAGGTGACCACCCCCCCCACCCCCGCCTCGCTCCCCTGAGAACGCCCGCGCCGCCCTGATTGGTCCGTTCTTAACCCCCCCCCCCCAGCCCGCCCCACGTGGGGCCGCGTTGCTAGGTGACCACCCCCCCCACCCCCGCCGCGCTCCCCTGAGAACGCCCGCGCGGCCCTGATTGGTCCGTTCTTACCCTCCCCCGACACGCCCCACGTGGGGCCGCGTTGCTAGGTGACCACCCCCCTCCTTCCCGCCGCGCTCGCCTGACGCCGGCAGCGCCGCGCTGATTGGCCCGCCGCTCCCCCCCGCCGCCCCGCCCCACGTGGGGCCGCGTTGCTAGGCGACCGCCCGCCCTTCCCGCCGCCGTCGCCGCCTCAGCGCCGTCACGTGCGCCGCGCCGCCGCCTCCCATTGGCTGCCGCCTCCCGGAGGCGAGGGGGCGGGTCCCGCCCCGCCCTTCCCGCTCGCCGCCGCCCAATGGGAGCCGCCGCCGCCGCTCGCCGTCGCCCGGGGCGACGCGGCGGGCGGCGCCGCGGATTGGCCCGCCGCGCCGTGACGTCAGCGCCGGGGGCCGGGGAGGGGAGGGGGAGGGGGCGCGGTTTAGGCGCGCGGCGGCCGCCGGCGGGGCCAGAACTCGCGGGGAACCATGGAGGGAAGGTGCGGGGTGCGCATGCGCGGGGGGGGGGGGAAGGGACGCCTGGGCCCCTTTTCCCCGGACGCCTGGGCCCCTTTTCCCCGGACGCCTGGGCCCTTTTCCCGGACGCCTGGGCCCCTTCTCCGGGACGCCTGGGCCCCTCTCCCGGGACGCCTGGGCCCTTCTCCGGGACGCCTGGGCCCCTTTCCCCGGGACGTCTGGGCCCTTTTCCCGGACGCCTGGGCCCCTTCCCCGGGACGCCTGGGCCCTTCCCCGGGACGCCTGGGCCCCTCTCTCCCGGGACGCCTGGGCCCTTTTCCCGGACGCCTGGGCCCTTTTCCCGGACGCCTGGGCCCCTTCTCCGGGACGCCTGGGCCCCTTCTCCGGGACGCCTGGGCCCTTCTCCGGGACGCCTGGGCCCTTTCGGGGACGCCTGGGCCCCTCTCTCCCCGGACGCCTGGGCCCTTTTCCCGGACGCCTGGGCCCTTCCCGGACGCCTGGGCCCCTCTCCCGGACGCCTGGGCCCTTCCCGGGACTCCTGGGCCCTTTCCCTTCCGCTCGGCCACCCGTGACCTCACAGCCCCGCCGGGCCTTTCGGCCAATGGGGAAGCGGCGCCCCGCTCACACCCCCGGCCCGGCGGCCAATGGGAGGCCGGCGATGCCGGCGCGCCCTCCTCCCGCCCCGGGGCCCAGGCGTCCGGGCCCCGCCCACAGCGCTCGGGTGGGGCCGGGGTGGGGGAGGGGAAGGGAGGCCTGTTCCCGGACGCCTGGGCCCCTTTCCCCGGACGCCTGGGCCCTTTCCCCGGACGCCTGGGCCCCTTTCCCGGACGCCTGGGCCCGTTTCCCGGACGCCTGGGCCCGTTTCCCGGACGCCTGGGCCCATCCCGGACGCCTGGGCCCTTTGGTGGCCTGGCTCATCCTTGGCCCCGCCCCCCGGACGCCTGGGCCCCCCCCCGGGAGGGGCCCCGGGCGGGGGAGGGGCCGCCCCGACCCAAGTCCACTTGGCTCCGGGCCCCGGGGCGTCACGCGAGGGCCCAGGCGTCCGGGTGCCCCCCCCGGGGCGGGAGAGGGGGTTGGGTGCCCCGAGAGGGGCCCAGGCGTCCGGGGAAAGGGCCCAGGCGTCCGGGAAGGGGCCCAGGCGTCCGGGAAAGGGGCCCAGGTGTCCGGGAAAGGGCCCAGGCGTCCGGGGAAAGGGCCCAGGCGTCCGGGGAAAGGGCCCAAGCGTCCGGGAAAAGGGCCCAGGCGTCCGGGAAGGGGCCCAGGCGTCCGGGGAAAGGGCCCAGGCGTCCGAGTCCTGCCCCATGTTGGGGGTGGGGGAGGTGTTATGGGTCCTGGGTCCATCTATGGGTCTCACCATGGGTCTTAGGTGCATCTATGGGTCTTGCCATGGGTCCTGGGTCCATCCATGGGTCCCGGCATGGGCCCTAGCTCCACTTATGGGTCCCGCCATGGGTCGTAGCTCCACTTATGGGTCCCGCTATGGGTCCTGGGTCCACTTATGGGTCCCGCCATGGGTCCTGGGTCCATCCATGGGTCCCACCATGGGCCTTAGCTCCACTTATGGGTCCCGCCATGGGTCCTAGCTCCACTTATGGGTCCCGCTATGGGTCCTGGGTCTATCCATGGGTCCCGCCATGGGTCCTAGCTCCACTTATGGGTCCCGCCATGGGTCCTAGCTCCACTTATGGGTCCCACTATGGGTCCTGGGTCCATCTGTGGGTCCCGCCATGGGTCCTGGGTCCATCTATGGGTCCCGCTATGGGTCCTGGGTCCATCTATGGGTCGTGTTATGGGTCCTAGCTCCACTTATGGGTCCCGCCATGGGTCGTAGCTCCACTTATGGGTCCCGCTATGGGTCCTGGGTCCACTTATGGGTCCCGCCATGGGTCCTGGGTCCATCCATGGGTCCCACCATGGGCCTTAGCTCCACTTATGGGTCCCGCCATGGGTCCTAGCTCCACTTATGGGTCCCGCTATGGGTCCTGGGTCTATCCATGGGTCCCGCCATGGGTCCTAGCTCCACTTATGGGTCCCGCCATGGGTCCTAGCTCCACTTATGGGTCCCACTATGGGTCCTGGGTCCATCTGTGGGTCCCGCCATGGGTCCTGGGTCCATCTATGGGTCCCGCTGTGGGTCCTGGGTCCACTTATGGGTCCCGCTATGGGTGCTAGCTCCACTTATGGGTCCCGCCATGGGTCCTGGGTCCATCTATGGGTCTCACCATGGGTCCTAGCTCCACTTATGGGTCCCGCCATGGGTCCTAGCTCCACTTATGGGTCCCGCCATGGGTCCTAGGTGCATCTATGGGTCCCACCATGGGTCCTAGCTCCACTTATGGGTCCCGCCATGGGTCCTGGGTCCATCCATGGCTCTTACTATGGGTCCTGGGTCCACTTATGGGTCCCACCATGGGTCCTGGGTCCATCTATGGGTCCCGCCATGGGTCCTAGCTCCACTTATGGGTCCCGCCATGGGTCCTGGGTCCACTTATGGGTCCCGCCATGGGTCATAGGTTCATCTATGGGTCCCACCATGGGCCCTAGCTCCACTTATGGGTCACATTATGGGCCCTGGGTCCATCTATGGGTCCCACCATGGGTCCTGGGTCCACTTATGGGTCCCACTGTGGGTCCTAGCTCCACTTATGGGTCCCGCTGTGGGTCCTGGGTCCACTTATGGGTCCCACCATGGGTCCTGGGTCCATCCATGGGTCCCACCATGGGTCGTAGCTCCACTTATGGGTCCCGCCATGGGTCATAGGTTCATCTATGGGTCCCACCATGGGTCCTGGGTCCATCCATGGGTCCCGCTATGGGTCCTGGGTCCATCTATGGGTCCCACCATGGGTCCTGGGTCCACTTATGGGTCCCGCCATGGGCCCTGGGTCCCTCTATGGGTCCCACCATGGGTCCTGGGTCCACTTATGGGTCCCGCCATGGGTCCTGGGTCCATCTATGGGTCCCACCATGGGCCCTAGCTCCACTTATGGGTCCCGCCATGGGCCCTGGGTCCATCCATGGGTCCCGCCATGGGTCTTAGGTCCATCTACGGGTCCCACCATGGGTCCTAGTTCCACTTATGGGTCCCACCATGGGTCCTGGGTCCACTTACGGGTCCCGCTATGGGTTCTAGCTCCACTTATGGGTCCCGCCATGGGTCCTGGGTCCATCCATGGGTCCCACCATGGGTCCTAGCTCCACTTATGGGTCCCGCCATGGGTCCTGGGTCCATCTGTGGGTCTCACCATGGGTCCTAGCTGCACTTATGGGTCGTGTTATGGGTCCTAGCTCCACTTATGGGTCCCGCCATGGGTCCTGGGTCCATCTATGGGTCCTGGGTCCATCCATGGGTCTTACTATGGGTCCTGGGTCCACTTATGGGTCACACCATGGGTCCTGGGTCCACTTATGGGTCCCGCTATGGGTCCTGGGTCCACTTATGGGTCCCGCCATGGGTCCTGGGTCCATCCATGGGTCCCACCATGGGTCCTAGCTCCACTTATGGGTCCCACTATGGGTCCTAGCTCCACTTATGGGTCCCACTGTGGGTCCTAGCTCCACTTATGGGTCACGCTATGGGTCCTGGGTCCATCCATGGGTCCCGCCATGGGTCCTAGCTCCACTTATGGGTCCCGCCATGGGTCCTGGCTCCACTTATGGGTCCCGCCATGGGTCCTAGCTCCACTTATGGGTCCCGCCATGGGCCCTAGCTCCACTTATGGGTCCCGCCATGGGTCGTAGCTCCACTTATGGGTCCCGCTATGGGTCCTGGGTCCACTTATGGGTCCCGCCATGGGTCCTGGGTCCATCCATGGGTCCCACCATGGGTCCTGGGTCCATCCATGGGTCCCGCCATGGGTCCTAGCTCCACTTATGGGTCCCGCCATGGGTCCTGGGTCCACTTATGGGTCCCGCCATGGGCCCTGGGTCCATCCATGGGTCCCACCATGGGTCCTGGCTCCACTTATGGGTCCTGCTATGGGTCCTGGGTCCATCTATGGGTCTCACCATGGGTCCTAGCTCCACTTATGGGTCCCGCTATGGGCCCTAGCTCCACTTATGGGTCCCGCCATGGGTCATAGGTTCATCTACGGGTCCCACCATGGGTCCTGGGTCCACTTATGGGTCCTGCCATGGGTCCTGGGTCCATCTATGGGTCCCGCTATGGGTCCTAGCTCCACTTATGGGTCCCGCCATGGGCCCTAGGCCTCCCCACCCAACCCCACGCCCCCCCCACCGCCCCGTCCCACCACCGCCGCCGCCCCCCGCCGCCCCCCCGCCCCCCCTTCCCGCCCCCCCCACGGCCCCACGGCCCCCTAGACCCCATAACACGTCTCCGTGGGGCCGGGGGTCTCACGGGGGGTCTTTTTTTGGGGGTCTTTTTTTTGGGGGGGGGCAGCTACGAGGCCTGCGCGGCGGCGGCGGCCTGGGTGGCCGAGCGGGCTGGGGGGCCGCCCCCCACTTTGGGCCTGGTCTGCGGCTCCGGCCTGGGGGCCTTGGCCGAGGGGCTGAGCCGGCCCCAGAGCTTCGACTACGCCGAGCTGCCCCACTTCCCCCGCAGCACCGGTGAGCGGGGACTGGGAGGGACTGGGAGGGGCTGGGAGGCTGCTGGGGGGCAACTGGGAGCGGCTGGGGGGTGATTGGGGGTGACTGGGAGGTGCTGGGGGGTGATTGGGAAAGACTGGGAGGTGCTGGGGGGCAACTGGGAGCGACTGGGAGGTGCTGGGGAGCGACTGGGAGGTGCTGGGGGGAGACTGGGAGCGACTGGGGGGTGATTGGGAGCAACTGGGAGGTGTTGGGGGGTGATTGGGGGTGACTGGGAGTGACTGGGGGGCAACTGGGAGTGACTGGGAGGTGCTGGGGGGCAACTGGGAGCGACTGGGGGGTGATTGGGAGTGACTGGGAGGTGCTGGGGGGCAACTGGGAGCAACTGGGGGGCGATTGGGAGCGACTGGGAGGTGCTAGGGGGTAATTGGGAGCGACTGGGAGGTGCTAGGGGGTAACTGGGAGCGACTGGAGGGTGATTGGGAGCAACTGGGAGTGACTGGGGGGTGATTGGGAGTGACTGGGAGGTGCTGGGGGGTGACTGGGAGCGACTGGGGGGTGATTGGGGGTGACTGGGAGTGACTGGGGGGCGATTGGGGGTGACTGGGAGGCGCTCGGGGGCGACTGGGAGGTGCTGGGAGGCTGCTGGGGGGCAACTGGGAGCGGCTGGGGGGTGATTGGGGGTGACTGGGAGGTGCTCGGGGGCGACTGGGAGTGACTGGGAGGTGCTTGGGGGCGACTGGGAGCGACTGGGGGGCCGTTGGGAGCAACTGGGAGGTGCTGGGGAGCGACTGGGAGGTGCTGGGGGGTAACTGGGGCGACTGGGGGGTGATTGGGAGTGACTGGGGGGTGATTGGGAGTGACTGGGAGGTGCTGGGGGGCGACTGGGAGTGACTGGGAGGTGCTGGGGGGCAACTGGGAGCGACTGGGGGGCGATTGGGAGCGACTGGGAGGTGCTGGGGGGAGACTGGGAGCGACTGGGGGGTGATTGGGAGCAACTGGGAGCGACTGGGGGGTGATTGGGGGTGACTGGGAGGTGCTGGGGGGGGATTGGGAGCAACTGGGAGGTGCTGGGGGGCAACTGGGAGGTGCTGGGGGGCAATTGGGAGTGACTGGGAGGTGCTCGGGGGCAACTGGGAGCAACTGGGAGGTGCTGGGGGGCAACTGGGAGGTGATTGGGAGCGACTGGGAGGTGCTGGGGGGCAACTGGGAGCAGCTGGGGGGTGATTGGGGGTGACTGGGAGTGACTGGGGGGCGACTGGGAGCGACTGGGAGGTGCTGGGGGGCAACTGGGAGCGACTGGGGGCTGATTGGGAGCAACTGGGAGGTGCTGGGGGGCGATTGGGAGCAACTGAGAGTGACTGGAGGGTGATTGGGAGCAACTGGGACGTGCTGGGGGGTGACTGGGAGTGACTGGGGGGTGATTGGGAGTGACTGGGAGGTGCTCGGGGGCGACTGGGAGTGACTGGGGGGCATTTGGGAGCAACTGGGAGGTGCTGGGGAGCGACTGGGAGGTGCTGGGGGGTAACTGGGAGTGACTGGGAGGTGCTGGGGGGCAACTGGGAGTGACTGGGAGGTGCTGGGGGGCAACTGGGAGCAACTGGGGGGCGATTGGGAGCAACTGGGAGGTGCTGGGGAGCGACTGGGAGGTGCTGGGGGGCAACTGGGAGCGACTGGGGGGTGATTGGGAGCAACTGGGAGGTGCTGGGGGGTGATTGGGGGTGACTGGGAGGTGCTGGGGGGTGATTGGGAGCGACTGGGAGGTGCTGGGGGGCGACTGGGAGCAACTGGGAGGTGCTGGGGGGTGATTGGGAGCAACTGGGAGGTGCTGGGGGGCGACTGGGAGCAACTGGGAGGTGCTGGGGGGTGATTGGGAGCAACTGGGAGGTGCTGGGGGGTGATTGGGAAAGACTGGGAGGTGCTGGGGGTGATTGGGAGCAACTGGGAGTGACTGGGAGGTGCTGGGGAGCGATTGGGAGTGACTGGGAGGTCCTGGCGGGTGATTGGGAGCGACTGGGAGTGACTGGAGGGGGATTGGTAGTGACTGGGAGGTGCTGGGGGGTAACTGGGAGCAACTGGTGGCAACCGGGAGGTCCTCGGGGGTCCTGGGGGGTAACTGGGAGGTCCAGGGGGGTAACTGGGTGGACTGAGGGGGCAACTGGGAGCAACTGGGTGCAACTGGGAGGCCCTGGGGGGCAACTGGGAGCAATTGGGAGGTCCTGGGGGGCCACTGGGAGGTCCTGGATGACAACTGGGGGCAACTGGGAGCAACTGGGGGGCAACTGGGAGCAACTGGGGGCCACTGGGAGGTCTTGGGGGGCAACTGGGGGCCTTAGGGGGCAACTGGGAGCAACTGGGTGGCCCTGGGGGGTCCTAGGGGCAACTGGGGAGCAACTGGGAGCAACTGGGTGGCCCTGGGGGGTCCTAGGGGCAACTGGGGGGCAACTGGGAGCAACTGGGTGGCCCTGGGGGGTCCTAGGGGCAACTGGGGGGCAACTGGGGAGCAACTGGGTGGCCCTGGGGGGTCCTAGGGGCAACTGGGGGGCAACTGGGAGCAACTGGGCGGCCCTGGGGGTCCTAGGGGCAACTGGGGGGCAACTGGGAGCAACTGGGAGGCCCTGGGGGGTCCTAGGGGCAACTGGGGGGCAATTGGGAGCAACTGGGCGGCCCTGGGGGGTCCTAGGGGCAACTGGGGGGCAACTGGGAGCAACTGGGTGGCCCTGGGGGCAACTGGGGGGCAACTGGGAGCAACTGGGCAGGCCTGGGGGGTCCTAGGGGCAACTGGGGGGCAACTGGGAGCAACTGGGCGGCCCTGGGGGTCCTAGGGGCAACTGGGGGGCAACTGGGAGCAACTGGGAGGCCCTGGGGGGTCCTAGGGGCAACTGGGGGGCAATTGGGAGCAACTGGGCGGCCCTGGGGGGTCCTAGGGGCAACTGGGGGGCAACTGGGAGCAACTGGGTGGCCCTGGGGGCAACTGGGGGGCAACTGGGAGCAACTGGGCAGCCCTGGGGGGTCCTAGGGGCAACTGGGGGGCAACTGGGAGCAACTGGGCGGCCCTGGGGGCAACTGGGGGGCAACTGGGAGCAACTGGGCGGCCCTGGGGGGGCCTAGGGGCAACTGGGGGGCAACTGGGAGGCAACTGGGAGCAACTGGGCGGCCCTGGGGGGTCCTAGGGGCAACTGGGGGGCAATTGGGAGCAACTGGGCGGCCCTGGGGGGTCCTGGGGGCAACTGGGAGCAACTGGGAGCAACTGGGCAGCCCTGGGGGGTCCTAGGGGCAACTGGGGGGAACTGGGGGGCAACTGGGAGCAACTGGGGGGTCCTAGGGGCAACTGGGGGGCAACTGGGGGGCAACTGGGAGCACCTGGGAGGCCCTGGGGGGTCCTAGGGGCAACTGGGAGCAACTGGGTGGCCCTGGGGGGTCCTAGGGGCAACTGGGGGGCAACTGGGAGCAACTGGGCGGCCCTGGGGGGTCCTAGGGGCAACTGGGGGGCAACTGGGAGGCAACTGGGAGCAACTGGGGGGTCCTAGGGGCAACTGGGGGGCAACTGGGGGGCAACTGGGAGCAACTGGGTGGCCCTGGGGGGTTCTAGGGGCAACTGGGGGGCAACTGGGAGCAACTGGGCGGCCCTGGGGGGTCCTAGGGGCAACTGGGGGGCAACTGGGAGCAACTGGGAGGCCTCAGAGGGGAGCTGAAACATGGCGCTGGGTGCTGCTAGCACACGCGTGACCTTAGCGTGTGCTTAGCGTGTGCGGGGTGCTAGTGGCACAGAGGGGGAGCGGCCGCACACGCGTGGCCTTAGCGTGTGCTTAGCGTGTGCGGCGGCTCCTCCCGCGCTGGGGGGGGCCGCTGTGACATCAGCACACGCGTGTGCTTAGCGTGTGCGGGATGCTAGGGGCACAAAGCGGGGGGGGAGGCGGCACACGCGTGGGCTTAGCGTGTGCTTGGCGTGTGCGGCGGGCCCGGGACGGGCTGGGGGGGCGGCGGGGGGGCTGGGGGGGGGGGTGGGGGCGCACGCGTGACCTTGGCGTGTGCTTGGCGTGTGCAGTGCCGGGCCACGCGGGGCGGCTGGTGCTGGGCTGGTTGGGCGGCTGCCGCTGCGCCGTGCTGCAGGGCCGCTTCCACCTCTACGAGGGCTACAGCCCCGCCCAGGTGCGCCCGGACGCCGGGGCCCCTTTCTGGGACGCCTGGGCCCCTTCCTGGGATGCCTGGGCCCTTTTCCCGGACACCTGGGCCCCTTTCCCGGACGCCTGGGCCCTCTCCCGGACGCCTGGGCCCCTCTCCCGGACGCCTGGGCCCTCTCCCGGACGCCTGGGCCCCTCTCCCGGACGCCTGTTCCCCTCTCCCGGACGCCTGGGCCCCTCATCCCGGACGCCGGGGCCCCTTTCCCGGACACCTGGGCCCTTTCCCGGATGCCTGGGCCCTTTCCCGGACACCTGGGCCCCTTCCTGGGACGCCTGGGCCCCTTTCCCGGACGCCTGGGCCCTCCCGGACGCCTGGGCCCCTTCCCTCGATTCCTGCCCCCTTTCCCAGACGCCTGTTCCCCTCTCCCAGACGCCTGGGCCCTTTCCCGGACGCCTGGGCCCCTTCCCTCGATTCCTGCCCCCTCTCCCGGACGCCTGGGCCCTTTTCCCGGACGCCTGGGCCCCTTCCCTTGATTCCTGCCCCCTCTCCCGGACGCCTGGGCCCCTTTCCCGGACACCTGGGCCCCTCCCGGACGCCTGGGCCCCTTCCCTCGATTCCTGCTCCCTCTCCCGGACGCCTGGGCCCCTCCCCGGACGCCTGTTCCCCTCTCCCGGACGCCTGGGCCCTTCCCTGGACGCCTGGGCCCCTTCCCTCGATTCCTGCCCCCTCTCCCAGACGCCTGGGCCCCTCTCCCGGACGCCTGGGCCCCTTCCCTCGATTCCTGTTCCCTCTCCCGGACGCCTGGGCCCCTCCCGGACGCCTGGGCCCCTTCCCTCGATTCCTGCCCCCTCTCCCGGACGCCTGGGCCCTCCCGGACGCCTGGGCCCCTCTCCCCGACACCTGGGCCCCTTTCCCGGACACCTGGGCCCCTTCCCTCGATTCCTGCTCCCTCTCCCGGACGCCTGGGCCCCTCTCCCGGACGCCTGTTCCCCTCCCGGACGCCTGTTCCCTTTCCCGGACGCCTGGGCCCCTTCCCTGGACGCCTGTTCCCCTCCCGGACGCCTGTTCCCTTTCCCGGACGCCTGGGCCCCTTCCCGGACGCCTGGGCCCCTTCCCTCAATTCCTGCCCCCTTTCCCGGACGCCTGGGCCCCTCCCCGGACACCTGGGCCCCTCCCGGATGCCTGGGCCCTTCCCCGGACACCTGGGCCCCTTCCCTCGATTCATGCCCCCTCTCCCAGACGCCTGGGCCCCTTCCCCGGACGCCTGGGCCCCTCCCTGGACACCTGGGCCCCTCTCCCGGACGCCTGGGCCCCTTCCTTCAATTTCTTTTCCCTTTCCCGGACGCCTGTTCCCCTCCCGGACGCCTGGGCCCCTCCCCGGACGCCTGTTCCCCTCCCGGACGCCTGGGCCCTCCCGGACGCCTGGGCCCTTTCCCGGACGCCTGGGCCCCTCCCGGACGCCTGGGCCCCCCTCCCTTCCCCGCGCAGGTGGCGATGCCCGTGCGGACGCTGCGGCTCCTGGGCGCCCGGACGCTGCTGCTGACCAACGCTGCCGGCAGCCTCCGGCCCGACCTGACGCCCGGCGACTTGCTGGTGCTGCGCGACCACCTCGACCTGCCCGGCCTGGCCGGACGCAGCCCCCTGGCCGGCCCCAACGACGAGCGGTGCGTGAGCCGGGGGCCCAGGCGTCCGGGAGGGGGGAACAGGCGTCCGGGAGGGGGGAACAGGCGTCCGGGAAAGGGACCTAGGTGGTTGGGAAGGGGCCCAGGCGTCCAGGAAAGGGGCCCAGGCGTCCGGGAGGGGAACAGGCGTCCGGGAGGGGAACAGGAATCAAGGGAAGGGGCCCAGGTGTCTGGGAAAGGGCCCAGGT
The DNA here is from genome assembly GCF_036370855.1 of Dromaius novaehollandiae. NCBI lineage: Eukaryota > Metazoa > Chordata > Aves > Casuariiformes > Dromaiidae > Dromaius > Dromaius novaehollandiae. Next base: position 116,284 of record NC_088135.1, read on the forward strand.
GTCCGGGGAGGGGCCCAGGCGTCCGGGAAAGGGGCCCAGGTGTCCGGGAAAGAGGGGCCCAGGCGTCCGGGAGAGGGCCCAGGCGTCCGGGAAAAGGGCCCAGGTGTCCAGGAAAGGGAACAGGTGTCCGGGGAGGGCCCAGGCGTCCGGGAAAGGACCCAGGCGTCCGGGGAAGGGGCCCAGGCGTCCGGGAGGGGCCCAGGCGTCCGGGAGGGGCCCAGGCGTCCGGGAAAAGGGGCCCAGGCGTCCGGGAAAAGGGCCCAGGCGTCCGGGAGGGGAACAGGAATCAAGGAAAGGGGCCCAGGCGTCCGGGAGGAGGGCCCAGGCGTCCGGGGAGGGGAACAGGCGACCGGGGAGGGGAACAGGCGTCCGGGAGGGGGGAACAGGCGACCGGAACGAGGGGCCCAGGCGTCCGGGAGAGGGGAACAGGCGTCCGGGAAAAGGGGCCCAGGCGTCCGGGAGAGGAGCCCAGGCGTCCGGGAGAGGGAACAGGCATCCGGGAAAAGGGCCCAGGCGTCCGGGGAGGGACCTAGGTGGTTGGGAAGGGGCCCAGGCGTCCGGGAGAGGGCCCAGGCGTCCGGGAGGGGAACAGGAATCAAGGGAAGGGGCCCAGGCGTCCGGGAAAGGGGCCCAGGCGTCCGGGAGAGGGGAACAGGCGTCCGGGAAAGGGGCCCAGGCATCCGGGAAGGGGCCCAGGCATCCGGGAAAAGGGGCCCAGGCGTCCGGGAAAAGGGCCCAGGCGTCTGGGAGGGGAACAGGAATCAAGGAAAGGGGCCCAGGCGTCCGGGAAAGGGCCCAGGCGTCCGGGGAAGGGGCCCAGGTGTCCGGGAAAGGGGCCCAGGCGTCCGGGAAAGGGAACAGGCGTCCGGGAAAGGACCCAGGCGTCCGGGAAAGGAGCCCAGGCGTCCGGGAGGGGCCCAGGCGTCCGGGAAAGGGGCCCAGGCGTCCGGGAGAGGGAACAGGCATCCGGGAAAAGGGCCCAGGCGTCCGGGGAGGGACCTAGGTGGTTGGGAAGGGGCCCAGGCGTCCGGGAGAGGGCCCAGGCGTCCGGGAGGGGAACAGGAATCAAGGGAAGGGGCCCAGGCGTCCGGGAAGGGGCCCAGGCGTCCGGGAAGGGGCCCAGGCGTCCGGGAAAGGACCCAGGCGTCCGGGAAAGGAGCCCAGGCGTCCGGGAGGGGCCCAGGCGTCCGGGAAAGGGGCCCAGGCGTCCAGGTGAAGGGCCCAGGTGTCCGGGAAAGGGGCCCAGGCATCCGGGAGAGGGAACAGGCGTCCAGGAAAAGGGCCCAGGCGTCCGGGAGGGGCCCAGGCGTCCGGGGAGGGGCCCAGGCGTCCGGGGAGGGGCCCAGGCGTCCGGGAAAAGGGCCCAGGCGTCCAGGAAAGGGGCCCAGGCGTCCGGGGAAAGGGCCCAGGCGTCCAGGACAAGGGCCCAGGCGTCCGGGTAAAGAGCCCAGGCGTTCCAGAAAAGGGCCCAGGCGTCCGGGAGAGGGACCTAGGTGGTTGGGAAGGGGCCCAGGCGTCCGGGAAAGGGACCCAGGCGTCCGGGAGAGGAGCCCAGGCGTCCCGTGACCCCCGTGTCCCCCCCGCCCAGGTTCGGGCCCCGCTTCCCGGCGGTGGCGGGCGCCTACGACGCGTCGCTGCGGGCCCTGGCGCTGCGGCTGGCGGCCCGGGTGGCCCCCGAGCTCCGGGCCCGGCCCGGCGTCTACTGCGGCGTCGGCGGCCCCGGCTACGAGACGGCCGCCGAGGGCCGCTTCCTGCGCCGCGCCGGCGCCGACGCCGTCGGTGAGCCCTAATTACCGAGCAGTTCCCCTAATTAGCTTGCAATTAGCTCTCTGCACCGTTGCAATTAATGTGCATGCTCGTAAGCTTGCAGTGATCTCGTTGCACCATTGCAATTAGCGTGCACGCTCGTTAACTTGCAATGACCCTGTTGCACCATTGCAATTAGCGTGCACGCTCGTTAGCTTGCAATGATCTCGTTGCACCATTGCAATTATCGTGCACGCTTGTTAGCTTGCAATGACGTCATTGCAGCATTGCAATTAGCGTGCACGCTCGTTAGCTTGCAATTAGCTCTTTGCACCATTGCAATTAATGTGCATGCTAATTAGCTTGTAATGACCCTGTTGCACCATTGCAATTAGCGTGCATGCTCGTTAGCTTGCAATGATCTCGTTGCACCATTGCAATTAGCGTGCACGCTCGTTAGCTTGCAATGATCTCGTTGCACCATTGCAATTAGCGTGCACGCTCGTTAGCTTGCAATTACCCTGTTGCACCATTGCAATTACTCATTTGCACCATTGCAATTAGCGTGCATGCTCGTTACCTTGCAATTAGTTCATTGCACCATTGCAATTAATGTGCATGCTCATTAGCTTGCAATCGCCCTGTTGCACCATTGCAATTAGCCCTTTGCACCATTGCAATTAGCGTGCACGCTCATGAGCTTGCAATTAGCTCATTGCACTATTGCAATTAGCGTGCACGCTCATTAGCTTGCAATTATCTCATTGCACCATTGCAATTAATGTGCATGCTAATTAGCTTGCAATCACGCCGTTGCACCATTGCAATTAGTGTGCACGCTCATTAGCTTGCAGATAGCTCATTGCACCATTGCAATTAATGTGCATGCTAATTAGCTTGCAATGACCTCATTGCAGCATTGCAATTAGCGTGCATGCTAATTAGCTTGCAATGATGCCTCTGCACCATTGCAATTAGCGTTCTAATTAGCATGTAATTAGCACATGGAGGGCTTGCAATTAGCATGCAGTTAGCATGTAATTACCCCAAGCAGCACCTAGCGAGCGCATAATTAGGAGATAATTAGCATGCGATCTGCATCTAATTAGCATACGCTGAACCTGCAAGAAGTCTTTAATTAGGAGATGATGCTAATTAGGGTTGATGAGTTAGCGTGTAATTAGCGTGTTGTTAGCGTGTAGGGCAGCAGGAAGCTCTTGGCTAATTAGGATGTGGCTCTGCTTAAAATTAGCAAGTAATTAGCATGTAATTAGCATGTAATCAGTGCATAATTGGCATGTGGTTAGTGTGTAATTAGCATGTAATTAGCATGTAGTTAGCATATAATTAAGTTATGGTGAGTGTGCAATTAGCATGTAGTTAGTATGTAATTAAGCTATAGCTAGCGTGTAATTAGCATGCGATTAGCATGTGATTAACATGCAATTAGTGTGTGATTAGCATCTAATTAGCATATAATTAAGAGCTTAGCGTGTAATGAGCGTGCACGCAGGCCGTAATTAGCCCGCGGCCTGTGACGAGCGTGGCCTTGGCGTGTGCTTAGCGTGTGCTAGGGCTCTGCGTGCTGCTGGCGTGCGATTTGCATGTGATTTGCGTGTGATTTGCATGTGATTTGCATGTGATTTGCATGCTCTTTGCTTGCACTTTGCACCCCCCTTGCACCCTCCTTGCACCCACTTAGCACCGTCCTTGCACCCTTGATGCAGCCAGTTAGCACCCTCGTTGCACACTCATTGCACCCACTTAGCACTGAGTTAGCACCCCCCTTGCACCCCCCTTGCACCCCCCTTGCCCCCTCCTTGCACCCTCGTTGCACCCTCCTTGCACCCTCGTTGCACGCTCCTTGCATGCTCCTTGCACCCACTTAGCACCCACTTAGCACCTGCCTTGCACCCTTGATGCAGCCACTTAGCACTCTCGTTGCACCCACTTAGCACCCACTTAGCACCCACTTAGCACCCACTTAGCACCCACTTAGCACCCCCCTTGCACCCTCGTTGCACCCTCTTTGCACCCACTTAGCACCCCCCTTGCACCCTCCTTGCACCCTCCTTGCACCCTCCTTGCACCCTTGATGCACCCACTTAGCACCCTCGTTGCACCCACTCAGCACCCACTCAGCACCCCCCTCGCACACTCATTGCACCCTCCTTGTACACTCATTGCACCCACTCAGCACCCACTCAGCACCCACTTTGCACCCACTCAGCACCCACTTAGCAGCCACTTTGCACCCCCCTTGCACGCTCCTTGCACCCACTCAGCACCCACTCAGCACCCTCCTTGCACACTCCTTGCACCCACTTAGCACCCACTTAGCACCCCCTTGCACACTCATTGCACCCCCTCAGCACCCACTCAGCACCCCCTCAGCACCCACTTAGCACCCCCCTTGTACCCCCCCCTTGCACACTCATTGCACCCCCTCAGCACCCCCTCAGCACCCCCTCACCCCCCCCTTTGCCCCCCCCCGGCACCCACGCTCCCACCCGCCCCCCCCAGGCATGAGCACGGTGCACCCACTCAGCACCCCCCTCGCACCCCCCCAGCACCCCCTCAGCACCCCCTCAGCCCCCCCCCCTTTGCCCCCCCCCGGCACCCACGCCCCCGCCCGCCCCCCCAGGCATGAGCACGGTGCACCCACTCAGCACCCACTCAGCACCCACTCAGCACCCACTTAGCACCCACTCAGCTCCCACTTAGCACCCACTCAGCTCCCACTTAGCAGCCCCCTCGCACACTCATTGCACCCCCCTTGCACCCACTCAGCACCCACTCAGCACCCCCTCGTTGCACCCCCCTTGCACCCCCCTTGCACCCTCCTTGCACCCTCCTTGCACCCCCCTTGCACCCTCCTTGCACCCTCCTTGCACCCCCCTTGCACACCCCTTGCATCCTCCTTGCACACTCGTTGCACCCACTTAGCACCCCCCTTGCACCCCCCTTGCACCCCCCTTGCACCCACTTAGCACCCACTTAGCACCCACTTTGCACCCCCTCAGCACCCCCTCAGCACCCCCTCACCCCCCCTTCAGCACCCCCTCAGCACCCCCTCAGCACCCCCTCAGCACCCACTTAGCACCCCCCTCGCCCCCCTCCGCACACCCCCGCCCCCGCCCGCCCCCCAGGCATGAGCATGGTGCACCCACTCAGCACCCACTTAGCACCCCCCTTGCACCCCCCTTGCACCCCCCTTGCACACTCATTGCACCCCCATTGCACCCCCCTTGCACCCCCTTGCACCCACTCAGCACCCACTTAGCACCCACTTAGCACCCTCCTTGCACCCTTGATGCAGCCACTTAGCACTCTCGTTGCACCCACTTAGCACCCTCCTTGCACCCCCCTTGCACCCCCCTTGCACCCCCCTCGCACCCCCCTCGCACCCTCGTTGCACCCTCGTTGCACCCTCATTGCACCCCCTTGCACCCCCTCAGCACCCACTTAGCACCCCCCTTGCACCCCCCTTGCACCCTCATTGCACCCACCTTGCACCCCCCCTCACCCCCCCCTTTGCCCCCCCCCGGCACCCATGCCCCCGCCCGCCCCCCAGGCATGAGCATGGTGCACCCACTCAGCACCCACTCAGCACCCACTTAGCACCCACTCAGCACCCCCTTGCACCCCCCTTGTACCCCCTCCTTGCACCCTCCTTGCACCCTCCTTGCACCCACTTTGCACCCACTCAGCACCCCCTTAGCACCCCTTCTTTGCACCCCCCTTGCACCCCCCTCAGCACCCCCTCAGCACCCCCTTGCACCCCCCCTCAGCCCCCCCTCGCCCCCCCCAGCACCCACTTTGCACCCCCTCGTTGCACCCCCCTTGCACCCCCATTGCACCCCCCCAGCACCCATTGAGCACCCCCTCAGCACCCCCCTTGCACCCCCCCCTTGCACCCCCCTTGCACCCTCCTTGCACCCTCCTTGCACCCACTTAGCACCCACTTTGCACCCCCCTTGTACCCCCCCTTGCACCCCCCTTGCACCCACTCAGCACCCCCTCAGCACCCCCTCAGCACCCTCCTTGCACCCCCCTTGCACCCTCCTTGCACCCACGCCCCCCCGCCCCCCCCAGGCATGAGCACGGTGCACGAGGCGGTGGCCGGGCGCCACTGCGGCCTGCGGCTCCTGGGGCTCTCGCTCATCACCAACATGGCCGCCGGCGCCACCCACGACGGTGACGATGACGACGGTGACGACGGTCACGACGGGGACGACGACGGGGGCCACGACGCGGTGCTGGCGGCCGCCCGACGCGCCGTCACCCCGCTGCGGGCCCTGCGCGACGCCCTGGCCCGGCACCTGGCCCGCGAGGAGGAGGAGGAGGAGGCCGAAGGCCGCCGTGACGGTGACGACGGTGACGGTGACGATGGCGACGAGGAGGAAGGGCGGCGCCGAGAGGCCGCCTGAGCGCGCGCTGGGCCGGAAAGGGCCCAGGCGTCCGGGTGCCTTGACCCCACCCCGATCCCCTCCCCCACCCCAAAAGGGGCCCAGGCATCCGGGTGACCCCCCCCCCATCCCCCACCGCAAGGGGCCCAGGCGTCCGGGACCCCCCAATCTAACCCATCCCCCACCCAAAGGGCCCAGGCGTCCGGGTGCCTTAACATCCGCCCATCCCCCACCCCAAGGGGCCCAGGCGTCCGGGTGACCCCCAATCTAGCCCATCCCCCACCCAAGGGGCCCAGGCGTCCGGGACCCCCAATCTAGCCCATCCCCCACCCAAGGGGCCCAGGCGTCCGGGACCCCCAATCTAACCCATCCCCCACCCAAGGGGCCCAGGCGTCCGGGTGACCCCCAATCTAGCCCATCCCCCACCCCAAGGGGCCCAGGCGTCCGGGACACCCAATCTAACCCCTCCCCCACCCCAAGGGGCCCAGGCGTCCGGGTGACCCCCAATCTAGCCCATCCCCCACCCCAAGGGGCCCAGGCGTCCGGGACACCCAATCTAACCCCTCCCCCACCCCAAGGGGCCCAGGCGTCCGGGACCCCCTAGGACCAACCCCCCCCATCCCATCCCCCACCCAAAGGGGCCCAGGCGTCCGGGTGCCTTAACATCCGCCCATCCCCCACCCCAAAAGGGGCCCAGGCGTCCGGGACCCTCCAGCCAACCCCATCCCCCACCCCAAAGGGCCCAGGCGTCCGGGACCCCCAATCTAACCCCTCCCCCACCCCCCAGGGGCCCAGGCGTCCGGGACCCCCCAATCTAACCCATCCCCCACCCAAAGGGCCCAGGCGTCCGGGTGCCTTAACATCCGCCCATCCCCCACCCCAAGGGGCCCAGGCGTCCGGGTGACCCCCTAGGACCAACCCCCCATCCCATCCCCCACCCCAAAAGGGGCCCAGGCGTCCGGGACCCCCTAGGACCAACCCCCCATCCCATCCCCCACCCGAGGGGCCCAGGCGTCCGGGACCCCCAATCTAACCCCTCCCCCACCCCAAAAGGGGCCCAGGCGTCCGGGACCCTCCAGCCAACCCCTCCCCCACCCCAGGGGCCCAGGCGTCCGGGCCCCCCCCAAGGACCAACCCCCCATCCCCCCCCCAGGGCGATTAATTACCCCCCGCCATTAATTAGGGGGGGGAGGGGCGATTTGATCACCCCTTCACTCGTTAACAGTTAATTAACCCCGTATTAACGGTTAATTAGCGCTTAATTAACGGTTAATTAACAGTCGGCTGATGGTTAATAAAGGCTTAATTACCCCTTAATTAACAGTCGCCTGATAATTAATAGCTTATTAGCAGTTAATTAACAGTCGGCTCATGGTTAATTAACGGGTCGGCTAATGGTTAATTAAGGATTAATCCTTAATTAACAGCTGAGTGATGGTTAATCAGTGCTCGACCGATGGTTAATGGTTAATTAATGGTTGATTGATGGCTTATTAACGGTTAATTAATGGTCGACTGGTGGTTAATAGTTAATAAACAGTTAATTAGCGGTCGGTCGATGGTTTATTAAAGGTTAATTAATGGTCGACTGGTGGTTAATAGATAATTAACAGTTAATTACCAGTCGATCGATGGTTAATTAAAGGTTAATTAATGGTCGACTGGTGGTTAATAGATAATTAACGGTTAATTACCAGTCGATCGATGGTTAATTAAAGGTTAACTAACGCTCAACCGATGGTTAGTGGTTAATTAACGGTCGATTCATGCTTTATTAAAGGCTAATTAATGATAAACTGATGGTTCATGGTTAATTAACGGCTAATTAACAGTCAATCGCTGGTTAATTAACGGTTAGTTACTGGTCGACTGAGGGTTAGTAGTTAATTAACGGTCGATCAATGGTTAATTAATGGTTAATTAATGGTCAGCTGATGGTTAATAGTTAATTAATGGTCGATTAATGGCTTATTAACAGTTAATTAATGGTTGATAGATGGTTAATAGATGATTAATGATTAATTACCGGTCAATTAATGGTTAATTAAGGGCTAACTAATGGTGTACCGATGGTTAATGGTTAATTAACGGTCGATTCATGGTTTATTAACGGTTAATTAATGGTCGATTAATGGTTAATAGATAATTAATGGTTAATTATCGGCCGATTGATGGTTAATTAAAGGTTAATTAATGGTCAGCTCAAGGTAAATAATTAATTAGCGGTTAACTAACAGTCAATGAGGGATTAATTAATGGTTAATTAATGGTCAAGTGATGGTTAGTACTTAATTAACAGTCAATTAATGGTTAATTAATGTTTCATTAATGGTCGGCTGATGGTTAATGGTTAATTAACGGTCGATTAATGGTTAATTAACACTTAATTAACGGTCGACTGATGGTTGATAGTTAAAGAACGGTTAATTAACGGCCGGCCAACGGTTACTTAGGGGTTAATTAACGCTTAATTAGCGGTCGGCTGATAGTTCGTTAGCGGTTAATTAGCGGCGGTCGTTAGGGGCCGGCGGCTGACGAGGACCAAGCAGTTAATTAGCGCCGCGCGGCTAATTGCCCCCCCCCGCCCCTCCCCCGCTTTGGGTTTATTTAAAGGCAATAAAAGACTCGAGTTAATTAACGGTGACTTAATTACGGGCCGCGGTTGGGGGGGGGAGGGGAGGGGGCCCAGGCGTCCGGGTTTGGGGGGGGGGTTGGGGCAGCCGGACGCCTGGGCCCCTTGTTGGGGGGTGGGGGGGGTGAGGGAGGGCCCACGGCAGTGCCCGGACGCCTGGGCCCCTTTTCCCGGACGCCTGGGCCCCTTTCCCGGACGCCTGGGCCCCTTCCCGGACGCCTGGGCCCTCTCCCGGACGCCTGGGCCCCTTTCCCGGACGCCTGGGCCCCTCGTCCCGGACGCCTGGGCCCTTTTCCCGGACGCCTGGGCCCCTTCCCGGACGCCTGGGCCCCTCACCCGGACGCCTGGGCCCCTTTCCCGGACACCTGGGCCCTTTTCCCGGACGCCTGGGCCCCTTCCCGGACGCCTGGGCCCCTTCCCCGGACGCCTGGGCCCCTCTCCCGGACACCTGGGCCCCTCACCCGGACGCCTGGGCCCCTTTCCCGGACGCCTGGGCCCTTTTCCCGGACACCTGGGCCCCTTTTCCCGGACACCTGGGCCCCTTTCCCGGACACCTGGGCCCCTTTTCCCGGACACCTGGGCCCCTCCCGGACGCCTGGGCCCCTTTCCCAGACGCCTGGGCCCTTCACCCGGACGCCTGGGCCCCTTTCCCGGACGCCTGGGCCCCTCTCGGACACCTGGGCCCTTTTCCCGGACGCCTGGGCCCCTCCCTGGATGCCTGGGCCCCTTCCCGGACGCCTGGGCCCCTCTCGGACGCCTGGGCCCCTCTCGGACGCCTGGGCCCCTTTCCCGGACGCCTGGGCCCCTCCTGGACACCTGGGCCCTTTCCCGGACGCCTGGGCCCTTCACCCGGACGCCTGGGCCCCTCCCGGACGCCTGGGCCCTTCTCCCGGACGCCTGGGCCCCTCCCGGACGCCTGGGCCCTTCACCCGGACGCCTGGGCCCCTCCCGGACGCCTGGGCCCTTTCCCGGACGCCTGGGCCCCTCCCGGACGCCT
>NC_088135.1:126267-150559 GCF_036370855.1 Dromaius novaehollandiae
CCCCAGAAAAAAGCCCCCCAAAACCCCCCAGGAAAAGACCCCAACCCCCCCCAGAAAAAAAGATCCCAAACCCCCCAGAAAAGACCCCAAAACCCCCCCAAAAAAAAGACCCCAAACCCCCCAAAAGCCCCAAAACCCCCCCCAAAAGCCCCCAAACCCCCCCAGAAAAAGCCCCAAAACGCCAAAAAAGCCCCCCAAAACCCCCCCAGAAAAAGCCCCACCCCCCCAAAAAGAAGCCCCCCAAACCCCCCCCCAAAAAAAACCCAACCCCCAGAAAAAGCCCCCCAAAACCCCCCCAGAAAAAGCCCCAAAAGGCCAAAAAAGCCCCCAAAACCCCCCGAAAAGCCCCCAACCCCCCCAAAAAAAAACCAGAAAAAGCCCCAAATCCCCCCAAAAAAGCCCCCAACCCCCCCCAGAAAAAGGCCCCCCAAACCCCCAAAAGCCCCCAAATCCCCCCAAAAAAGCCCCCAACCCCCCCAGAAAAAAGCCCCCAAAACCCCCCGAAAAGCCCCCAACCCCCCCCAAAAAACCAGAAAAAGCCCCAAAACCCCCCGAAAAAGCCCCCAATACTCCCCCAGAAAAAGCCCCCCCAAACCCCCAAAAAGCCCCCAAATCCCCCCCAAAAAAGCCCCCAACCCCCCCCCGAAAAAAGCCCCCAAAACCCCAGAAAAAAGCCCCCAAAACCCCCCGAAAAAGCCCCAAACACCCGGTTCCGCTTCCGCCCGCCGCTTCCTCGCGCGGGGGCACAAAATGGCGGCGGCGGCTCCTCACGCGGCGGCGACGCCGCCACCACCGGGTGGGGGGAGGGAGGGGGCGGCTGCCGCTTTCCCGCGCTCCGCTCCCATTGGCCGCGCCCTCCTCGCCGGCACCGCCCCCGCCGCGCGCCCATTGGCTGGCGGCGCGCGGCGCACGCGATGATTGGCCGGAGCCGCCGAGAGGGGCGGGGCGCAGCGAGGGGCCGCCGGGGCTCAGACGCGCGGCGGCGCGGCCGGGGCTGGAGGCGTCTGTGAGGGGCCCAGGCGTCCGGGGGGGGGGGGGGAACAGTCCCTGTGGGGGGGCCCGGACGCCTGGGCCCCTCAGGAGCCCCTGGGCTGTCGCCGCCATGTTGGAAGGGCCCAGGCGTCCTGGGGGCGACCGAGTTTCCTGAGGGGCCCAGGCGTCCGAGGGGCCCAGGCGTCCGGGGCGGGGGGGGGGGACAGGGCGGCCCGGACGCCTGGGCCCCTCGAGCTCCTGGGCCCCCCGGACGCCTGGGCCCTCCAGAGAGGGAGCGAGGGGTTGGGGACGGAGCCCGGACGCCTGGGCCCTCTGCGCGGGGGGGGAGGGGTGTCCGCTGTTGCGGGGCGCCCGGACGCCTGGGCCCCTCATCCGTGCTGGGGTGGGGGAGCCCGGGTGTCTGATGGGCCCAGGCGTCCGGGGCTGACCCACCTCTGCCAGGGGCCCAGGCGTCCGAGCACCCCCCCCCATCACCCCCTGTACGGAGGGGCCCAGGCATCCGGGGACACTCAAGGTACTGGAGGGTGCAGAGGGGCCCAGGCGTCCGGGCACCCCCGTGCGGCTCCCGCTGCTCCCTCCACAGGGGGCCCAGGCGTCCGAGGGGCCCAGGCGTCCGAGGGGCCCAGGCGTCCGGCTCCGGGCCCCCCCACACACACACACAACTGCCCCCAAGGCCCCCTCGGACGCCTGGGCCCCTCCGTAGAGGCAGCGAGGGGTTGGGACAGAGCCCGGACGCCTGGGCCCCTCGGACGCCTGGGCCCCTCGAAGGACAGGGTCGCTCCCGGATGCCCTGGTCACTCGGACGCCTGGGCCCCTCAGGGAATTGTGTCACTCCAGGACGCCTGGGCCCCCCGGATGCCCCAGACCCCGGGTCACTCCCCTCCCTCGTTCAGAGCGGGCCCAGGCGTCCGGGAATGGACCAGGCTTTTGGGGAGGGGCCCAGGCGTCCCGGGGAAGGGCAGAGGAATCCCAGGAAAGGGCCCAGGCGTCCGGGCCACCGCCAAGAGCTGCCTGCTTCCCCCCCCCCCCCCCCCGCTGTGTGCAGGGGGCCCAGGCGTCCGGGAGGGGCCCAGGCGTCCGGAGAGGCAGCTGCACGGGACACCCGGACGCCTGGGCCCTCTGTGCGCGGGAACGGGAAGCGGCGTCCCCGGACGCCTGGGCCCCTGCAAGAACGGAGTCACTCTCGGACGCCTGGGCCCCTCGGACGCCTGGGCCCCTTGAAGGACTGGGTCACTCCTGGATGCCCTGGATCCCCCGGACGCCTGGGCCCCTCCCCAAATCGCATCACCCCCGGACGCCTGGGCCCCTGGGAGAATCAAGTCACTCCCGGACGCCTGGGCCCCGTAGAGGATTGGGTACCCGGACGCCTGGGCCCCTCTGTGCCCTCCGGTACCTTGAATGTCCCCGGACGCCTGGGCCCCCCTGGAGAACACAGCCCCAGTGCTGCCCCCCCCCCCACCCATACATGAGGGGCCCAGGCGTCCAGGGGCACCTGAGGGAGCAGAGCCCCCTCCCCCATACCCAGGGGGCCCAGGCGTCCGGGGGCCCAGGCGTCCTGGCAACCTCCCACTTCAGCCCGTGTCCGAGGGGCCCAGGCGTCCGGGGGTCTCCCACCTCTCTGAAGGGCCCAGGCGTCCGAGTGACCGGGGCATCCGGGAGCGACCCCGTCCCTCGAGGGGCCCAGGCGTCCCAGGGCGACTAGCTTCTCCAAGGGCCCCCGCCCCCCTCATTTGCATAACGCCCGCCCACGGCCCCGCCCCCTCCCGGCCACCGAGAGCGCGGGCCGGAGCGGCCGCGGCGGGAGGGGCGGGCTGGGCGCCCGTCCAGGGGGCTCTATGGTTGATGGGGGGACGCTCTGCCCGCACTGGCTCGATGCTCCCCGTAGAGGAGGGGCGCTCTGCGAGGCACTGCGTCTCTATGGTCGCCTGGAGGAGCGGCCATCTGGGACACCCTGTGCCCCCGTCTCTATGGTCACATGGCTCCTCTGGGCTGGCCTCCAGCACGTCTCTATGGTCGCCTGGAGGAGCGACCATCTGGGACACCCTGTGCCCCATCTCTATGGTCAGATGGCTCCTCTAGACCAGCCTCCAGAACATCTCTATGGCTGCTTGGAGGAGTGACCCTCTGGGACACATGCCACCCCATCTCTATGGTCAGAGGGCTCCTCTGGACTGGCCTCCAGAGCGTCTCTATGGTTTCCCAGAGAGGTGACTGTCTGGGACACACACCGCCCGGTCTCTATGGTCAGATGGCTCCTCTGGGCTGGCCTACAGAGCGTCTCTATGGTCGCCTGGAGGAGTGACCGTCTGGGACAACCTGTGCCCCATCTCTATGGTCAGAAAGCACCTGCGGACCAGCCTCCACACCGTCTCTATGGTCGCCTGGAGGAGCGACTTTCTGGGACACCCTCCGCCCCTCATCTCTATGGCCAGATGACTCCTCTGGGCCGGCTTCCAGCGCATCTCTATGGTCGCCTGGAGGAGAGACCTTCTGAGACGCCCTGTGCCCTGTCTCTCTGGCCGCATGGCTTCTCTGGGCAGTCCTCCAGAGCGTCTCTATGGTCACCAGGAGGAGTGACCCTCTGGGACACACTCCACCCCCATCTCTATGGTCAGAGGACTCCTCTGGACTGGCCTCCAGAACATCTCTATGATCGCCTGGAGGAGTGACCATCTGGGACAACCTGTGCCCCATCTCTATGGTCAGAGGGCTCCTCTAGACCGTCCTCCAGCGCATCTCTATGGCCTCCCGGCAGAGGGACACTCTGGCATCCGCCCTCCTGCTCTCTATGACCATGGGGCCACCTGCAACCTCCCCCCATCTCTATGGTCCCCCCGTGGCTCCCTCTCTCTGGTCCCCGGCGCACGGCCCCTCTGGTGCCTCTTCGCTCCGCTCTCTATGGTTCCCCCCCAAAAACCAGAGGGCCCAGGTGTCCGGGGGGCCCAGGTGTCCTGGAGCAAGAGAATTCACCGAGAGTCCCAGGCATCCGGGATGAACCAATTTTGCAATGGGGCCGAGTGTCCGGGGGCCCAGGCGTCCGGGGGGGGGGGGCAAGCCTCTGTGGGGGGGGGGCCCGGACGCCTGGGCCCCTCAGGAGCCCCTGGCCTGTCGCCACCATGTTCAAAGGGCCCAGGCGTCCTGGAGCGACACAATTCCCCGAGGGGCCCAGGCATCCGGGGCATCCAGGACCCCGGGGTCCCAACTCTCCGAGGGGCCCAGGCATCCGAGGGGCCCAGGCGTCCGGGAGTGACTTGATTCTCCCAGGGGCCCAGGCGTCCGAGGGACCCAGGCGTCCGGGAGACCCGGGCGTTCAGGGGGCCCAGGCGTCCTGGGCGATCGAGGGGGATCTGCTGGGGGAATTGGGCCGTCCCCGGACGCCTGGGCCCCTCGGACGCCTGGGCCCCCCGGACACCTGGGCCCCTCAGTGAATTGTGTTGCTCCCGGACGCCTGGGCCCCTCGGACATGGGCTGAAGCGGGAGGTCGCCAGGACGCCTGGGCCCCCCGGATGCCTGGGCCCCTCCGTACAGGGGGCAACAGAGGGGAGGTGGGGGGGTGCTCGGACACCTGGGCCCCTCGGACGCCTGGCCCCTGTGCAGGGAGCAGCGGGGGGCCGCACGGGGGCAGCCGGACGCCTGGGCCCTCTGCTTGATGAGGGAGGGGGGGTTTCAGTCAGGGACCCGCTCGGACGCCTGGGCCCCTCCGAGAATCAGGTCTCCCGGACGCCTGGGCCCTCTGCGCGTGGGGGGAGGGGTGTCCGCTGTTGGGGGGGGCGCCCGGACGCCTGGGCCCTCTGCGAGCAGGAGCAGGAGGTGGCATCCCCGGACGCCTGGGCCCCCCCCCCGATGGCCCCAGCCCCCCCTCCCCCCATGGACAAGGGGCCCAGGCATCCGGGGTCATCCGAGGGCCCAGAGGCCTCTGCAGGGCCCAGGCGTCCTGCTCCACCCCCACACAAGGTCCCTCCCAGCGTCCGCGAGGGGCCCAGGCATCCGGGCACCCCCCAACAGCGGACACCCCTCCCCCACGCGCAGAGGGCCCAGGCGTCCGGGCTCCATCCCCAGCCCCTCGCTCCCTCTCTGGAGGGCCCAGGCGTCCGGGGGGGGCCAGGAGCTTGAGGGGCCCAGGCGTCCGGGGGGCCCAGGTGTCCGGGGACTGCCCAGCCCCTGTGCGTGGGCCCCGGACGACGCCTGGGCCCCTCAGGAGCCCCTGGACTGTCGCCGCCATGTTCAAAGGGCCCAGGCGTCCGGGAGTGACTTGATTCTCCCAGGGGCCCAGGCGTCCGGGGGGGACCCACGTGTCTGAGGGGCCCAGGCGTCCGGGAGCAGTTCAGTTCTCCCAGGGGCCCAGGCGTCCGGGGGGCCCAGGTGTCCGGAGTCCCACTGCTCCACGGGGCCCAGGCGTCCGGGAGCGACCTGCTCCTCTGAGGGGCCCAGGCGTCCGAGGGGCCCAGGCGTCCGGGGACGGCCCAGTTCCCCCAGCAGATCCCCCTCGATCCCCCAGGACGCCTGGGCCCCCTGAATGTCCGGGTCTCCCGGACGCCTGGGCCCCCCGGACACCTGGGCCCCTCGGTGACTTGTGTCGCTCCCGGACGCCTGGGCCCCTCCCGGACGCCTGGGCCCCTCGTGCACGGGGAGGGCTCAGCTCCCAGGTTGCGCCCCAACCCCCAGTGCAGGGGCCCAGGCGTCCGGGGGCCCAGGCGTCCCCGCATTGCTCCCCAGCCCAACCCGCGTCCCTGCGTGTCCGAGGGGCCCAGGCGTCCGGGGGCTTTGAGGGGGCCCAGGCGTCCGAGGGGCCCAGGCGTCCGGGACGCCCAGACATCCAGGCGCCCCCTGAGCCATGGGACAGGGCGGCCCGGACGCCTGGGCCCCTCAGACGCCTGGCCCCTCGGACGCCTGGGCCCCCTGTGCAGGGAGCAGCGGGGGCCGCACGGGGGCACCCGGACGCCTGGGCCCCTCGGATGCTCCTGGACGCCTGGGCCCCTGGGAGAATTGGGTCCCCCGGATGCCTGGGCCCCTCCGGGATGCCTGGGCCCCTGGGCTGGTTGTCGGGGCGCAACCCAGGAGGGGCCCAGGCGTCCGGGGCACCCAATTCTCCCAGGGGCCCAGGCGTCCGAGCACCCCCCACCTCCGCCCCGTTACCCTCTGTATGGAGGGGCCCAGGCGTCCGGGAGCATTTGAGGGGCCCAGGCGTCCGAGAAAGGGCCCAGGCGTCCGGGGGGATCCGACCCTTCGAGGCGGCCGAGGTTTTGGGGTCTTTTTTACTCTTTCTGGTGGTTTTAGCAGGTTTTTTGGCGGTTTCGGGGGCTTTTTACTCATCTTTTTTTTTGTGTTTGTGGTTTTGTGGCTTTTCGTAGCGATTTTGCGGCTTTTTGGTGCTTTTTTAACCATTTTTGTGGGTTTTGTGGGTTTTAAGTTTTACGTTTTTGTGGTTGGAGCAGTTTAGTAGTTTTTTCCTGTGGTTTTTTACCATTTTTTGTAGGTTTCTGTGGGCTTTTTTGGGGGGCTTTTTGCGGTTTTAATTCCTTTCGCGGTTTTTGTGGGTTTTGGTAATTTTTTTTGTGGTTTGGGGGATTTTAGCAGTTTTTGAGTAGCTTTTTTGTGGGTTTTGATTCTTTTTTAGTGGCTTTTCACTAGTTTTTTGCGTTTGTGGTTTTGGGGCTTTTAATGGCCTTTTGGGGGGCTTTTAGTAGCCATTTTTGGGGCTTTTAGCTGCCTTTTTGTGGCTTTTTTATTATTTTTGTAGATTTTGTGGCTTTTTTATTTTTGCAGTTGGGGCTTTAGGAGTTTTTCTGGCTTTTTTATTACTTTTTTGTGGCGTTTGTGGGCTTTTGGGGGGGCCTTTTGCGGTTTTAATTATTTTTGCAGTTTTTGTGGGGTTTTAGCAGTTTTTTGTGCTTTGGGGGATTTTTAGCAGTTTTTAGCAGTTTTTTTCTGTCGTTGCAGAGATTTTTAGCAGTTTTTAGCAGTTTTTTGTGGAGTTTGGGCATTTTTTTATGGATTTGGGCTTTTTGTGGGTTTTGGACAGCTTTTTGTTGGTTTGGGGTGTTTTTCTGTGCTTTTTGGTGGAGTTTTTTAGATTTTCAGTTTTTTTTAGTAAAACATTAACCATTTTTTTAAGCCTCATTTCTTCAGCGCACCCAAACGGGCCCCAAAACCCCTTTTTTCCACTCAGAAAACGGCCAAAACGGAGTTTTTACAGGAGCCGTAAAACCGCGCAGCTTCAACCCGGATAAAAATCCCCAATATTGGTAAATTCACCAAAAAAAACCGCAATTTCTCCTCATAGATTTCCCCCCCGGGCCGGGTTTTGGGGCAGTTTGGGCCGTTTTACTCCTCTCACCGCTCTCCCGGCGGCCGCGGCGCCTTCCCGCCACTGCGCATGCGCGAGGCGCTGCGCGGGAGGGGCTGGGTGAGGCTGCGCACTGCGCATGCGCGCTCCGCCGCGGCGGAAGGGGGGGGTGAGCTGCTCCCGCGCAGTGCGCATGCGCCATTCCCTGCGCGGGCGGGGGTGCTGTGCGGGTGTTACGCACTGCGCACGCGCGCGGCGGCTAGGTGGGGGGGCTGAACCAGCGCGGCTCTTGCGCATGCGCAGAGCGCGGAAGCCGTGGGAGCGTTGCTGTGGCGCTGGGCGTCTCCTAGGCAATGCGCATGCGCATTCCTTCCCGAGGGAGGCGGGGGGCTGCTCCACGCAGCGGACTGCGGGGGGACGGCTGCGCGCATGCGCCGAGCGGCGGGCGCTAGGACCGCGCGGCGGAGAACCCCTTGGGGGCGCCTTGGCGCATGCGCAGCGGCTCCCGAGGCGCCGCGCATGCGCAGAGCGCTCCGCCGCGCTGCCCCCCCCCCAACGGACACCGGCGGCGGCAACGGGGAAGGGGGGGGGGTGTCCAACCCCCCCCCCCACCCCGTAATGGCGACAGAGGCTCCGGGCGCCATTTGCACTGCAGCGTTTATTGCCCTGGGCCCAATTAGCCCGGCGGGGGGGGGGCACACGGCGGGGGGAGGGGGGGATTGGGGGTCCGGGAGAGGGTTGGGGGGATATTGGGGGCTTTTGGGGGGGGGTCTTGGAGGATTTTGGGGGTCCGGGGGGGGGTCTCGGAGGGTTTGGGGGGGATATTGGGGGTCGGGGGGGGTTGGGGGTTCTCGGAAGATTTTGGGGGGATATTGGGGGGTCTGGGAGGGTTTGGGGGGGATATTGGGGGGTTTCGGGGGGGTCTCGGACGGTTTCGGGGGGGATATTGGGGGGCTTGGGGGGGCTCTCGGAGGGTTTTGGGGAGGGTATTGGGAGTTCCCGGAGGATTTTGGGATATTGGGGGGCTTGGGGGGGGTCTGGAAGGATTTTGGGGGTCCGGGGGGGGTCTCGGGGGATTTTGAGGGGATTTTGGGGGGTGTCTCGGAGGATTTGGGGGGGGTATTGGGGATCCGGGGTGGGTTGGGGGGGATATTGGGGGGGTTGGGGGGGGTCTCGGAGGATTTTGGGGGGATATTGGGGGTCCGTGGGGGGTCTCGGAGGATTTTGGGGGGGTCTCGGAGGGTTTGGGGGGGATATTGGGGATTTGGGGTGGGATATTGGGGGTCCGGGGGGAGTTGGAGGGTCTCGGAGGGTTTGGGGGGGTCTCGGGGGGTCTCGGAAGGTTTTTTGGGGGGAAAATTGGGGATTTGGGGGGGATCTCGAAGGATTGGGAGGGGAAAATTGGGTTTGGGGGGGGTCTCCGAGGATTTGGGGGGGTATTGGGGGTCCGGGAGGGGGTTGGGGGGGTCTCGGAGGGAGTTGGGGGGGAATTTGGGGGGATATTGGGGATTTTGGGGGGGCCTCGGAGGGGTTTGGGGGGATATTGGGGGTTTGGGGGGGTCTCGGAGGGGGTGGGGGGCTCCGGGGGGGGGTCTCAGGCTTCCGGGGAGTTTTGAGGGTCTCTCGGAGCATTTCGGGGCGAATCGGCGGCGTTTCGGGGCTCCGCGCCCTCAGCAAGGGGCGGCCGAGGCGTCGCTGCCGCGCGACAGGCTCCGCCCACGGCCGCCGTCGCCCGAGGCGCTGCTGGAAAGCGACGCCGTGCGCGAGCGCGACAGCCGCGTCATGCACGACGACGCCACTGCGGGGGAGGGAGGGGGGAGAGGGAGCCTGTTAGGCCACGCCCCTCCGTTGCCCTGGTAACGCTCCACGCGCGGCGCGCCGGCGGCTGGCCACGCCCTCTCCGCCCAGGCCACGCCCCCTCCGTTGCCCCGGCAACGTCCTACGCGCGGCGCGCCGGCGGCTGGCCACGCCCCCTCTGTTGCCCCGGCAACGTTCTATGCGGGGTCTGCTGGCGGCTGGCCACGCCCCCTCCGCCCAGGCCACGCCCCCCTCTGTTCCCCTGGCAACGTTCTATGCGGGGAGTGCTGGTGGCTGGCCACGCCCCCTCTGTTGCCCCGGCAACGTTCTATGCGGGGTCTGCTGGCGGCTGGCCACGCCCCCTCTGCCCAGGCCACGCCCCCTCTGTTGCCCCGGCAACGTTCTATGCGGGGTCTGCTGGCGGCTGGCCACGCCCCCTCCGCCCAGGCCACGCCCCCCTCTGTTCCCCTGGCAACGTTCTATGCCGGGAGTGCTGGCGGCTGGCCACGCCCCCTCTGCCATGGCCACGCCCCCCTCCACCCAGGCCACGCCCCTTCCCCGCTAGCTGCGCTGGTTGGCCACTCCCCTGACTGCCTTGGCCACGCCCCCACCTGGCCGTGCCCCTCCTGCTTAGCCACGCCCCCTGCTTGCCGAGCCACGCCCCCTCCCCCGCTAGCTGTAATGCTTGGCCACGCCCCCTGACCGCTTGGCCCCGCCCCCTCCCGGTAGCCGTCCTGGCTGGCCACGCCCCCTGCCCCAGCAGTGCCCCGGCTGCTTAGCCACGCCCCCTGGCCGCTTAGCCACGCCCCCTCCCTGCTAGCTGCGCTGATTGGACACGCCCCTGACTGCCTTGGCCACGCCCCCTGCCCCGGCTGTGCCCCTCCTGCTTAGCCACGCCCCCTCCCACTAGCTCTGCTGGCTGGCCACGCCCCCTTCGTGCTGCTCCGCCTTAGCCACGCCCCCTCCCGGTGAGCCACGCCCCTTCCCTGCTAGTTGTGCTGGATGGCTACGCCCCCTCCCTGCTGAGCCACGCCCCCCTTAGCTGCGCTGGCTGACCACGCCCCTACCTGCCCTGGCCACGCCCCCTGCCCAGCTGCATCGCTGCTTAGCCACGCCCCTCCAGTAAGCCACGCCCCCTCCCGGCTGAGCCACGCCCCCTCCCCTCTAGCAAGCACCCGACCCCTTAGCCACGCCCCCGTCCCCGCCTCCTCCCCCCACCCCAGCCAGCAGCAACCCCATTGGCCCGCTCCCCCGCTTAGCCACGCCCCCCATTGTCCACCCCTTCCCCCTGCTTAGCCACGCCCGCCGCCGCCGCAGGCCACGCCCCCAAGCCAGCCGGCCACGCCCCCTCCACCCCCCCTCCAGCAGCAGCCAGCAGGCCACGCCCCTCCCCATTGTCTACCCCCGCGGAGGCCACGCCCCCTTCCGCCCAGGCCACGCCCCCTTCCGCCGAGGCCACGCCCCCCACCGGAGGCGAGGAGGGAGAACACACGTGACACGGGGGGGGGGGGTTGACCAGGGCTGCGGGGGGGGGGGGAGGAGCACACGTGACCGTGCAGGGGGGCGGGGCCACACGTGACCGGGGGGGCGGGAACACGTGACTGGGGGGGGTCACACGTGACCACGGGGGGGGGGCACACGTGACTGGGGGGGGGGGCGGTACCTGGGCCGAGCCGCTTGTCGGACACGTTGGGGACTGGGGGAGAGATGGGGGGGGCCATAATTACCCGGGGGGGGTTAATTACCCCGGGGGGGGCTAATTGCCCCTGGGGGGGGTAATTGCCCCTATGGGGGGGTTATTTGCCCCCATGGGGGGGTTATTCGCCTCTTGGGGGGGGTTATTTGCCCCTGGGGGGGTTATTTACCCCTATGGGGGGGGTCATTTGCCCCCGGGGGGGGTTGTTTCCCTATGTGGGGGGGGTAAATTGCCCCCTGGGGGGGGTATTTGCCCCTGGGGGGGGTTATTTGCCCCCATGGGGGGGTTATTTGCCTCTTGGGGGGGGCTAATGGCCCCTGGGGGGGTTATTTGCCCCTGGGGGGGTTATTTATCCCTATGGGGGGGGTCATTTGCCCCCGGGGGGGGGTTGTTTCCCTATGTGGGGGGGTAAATTGCCCCCTGGGGGGGTATTTGCCCCCTGGGGGGGGGTTATTTGCCCCTATGGGGGGGTTATTCACCTCTTGGGGGGGGGCTAATGGCCCCTGGGGGGGTTATTTGCCCCTGGGGGGGTTATTTACCCCTATGGGGGGGTCATTTGCCCCCGGGGGGGGTTGTTTCCCTATGTGGGGGGGGTAAATTGCCCCCTGGGGGGGGTTTTGCCCCTGGGGGGGGTTATTTGCCCCCATGGGGGGGTTCTTTGCCTCCTTGGGGGGGCTAATGGCCCCTGGGGGGGTTATTTGCCCCTGGGGGGGTTATTTACCCCTATGGGGGGGTCATTTGCCCCCGGGGGGGGTTGTTTCCCTATGTGGGGGGGTAAATTGCCCCCTGGGGGGGGTATTTGCCCCCTGGGGGGGGTTATTTGCCCCTATGGGGGGGGTCTTTGCCTCCTTGGGGGGGGCTAATGGCCCCTGGGGGGGTTATTTGCCCCTGGGGGGGTTATTTACCCCTATGGGGGGGTCATTTGCCCTCGGGGGGGTTGTTTCCCTATGTGGGGGGGGTAAATTGCCCCCTGGGGGGGTATTTGCCCCTGGGGGGGGGTTATTTGCCCCTGGGGGGGGTTACTTGCCCCTATGGGGGGGATTATTTGCCCCTGGGGGGGGTATTTACACCTATGGGGGGGTTATTTGCCCCGGGGGGGGGCGGTTGCCCTATGGGGGGGCTAATTGCCCCATGGGGGGTTTATTTACCCCATGGGGGGGATTCTTTGCCCCTGGGGGGGGTATTTACCCCTATGGGGGGTTATTTACCCCCCCCAGGAGGGGTATTTGCCCCATGGGGGGGTTATTTGCCCCTATGGGGGGGTTAATTGCCCCCTGGGGGGTTTCTTTGCCCCTGGGGGGGGTATTTACCCCTATGGGGGGGTTATTTACCCCATGGGGGGGGATTCTTTGCCCCTGGGGGGGGGTATTAACCCCATGGGGGGGTTATTTCCCCCCCCCCCGAAAGGGGTATTTGCTCCCTGGGGGGGTTATTTGCCCCTATGGGGGGGTTATTTGCCCCATGGGGGGGTGGTTTTCCCCCTGGGGGGGGTGTTTTCCCCCTGGGGGGGTTCGTTGCCCCCCGGGGGGGTATTTGCCCCCCCGCCCCCCCCCCCGTACTCACTGTAGCCCATGCCCTGCACGAAGTACTTGAAGGCCTCGGTGAGCTTGGCCGGCTGCGGGGGGGGGACACGGGGGGGGGGTCACGACCCTGCCATGACCCCCGACCCCCCCATGACCCCTGTGACCCCCCCATGACCCCTGTGACCCCCCCCAAGGTGATCTTGCTGACCCCAGGGTGACCTCAAGGCGACCCCCCCCCCCCAGTGACCCCCTCGTGGC
Organism: Dromaius novaehollandiae; assembly: GCF_036370855.1. NCBI lineage: Eukaryota > Metazoa > Chordata > Aves > Casuariiformes > Dromaiidae > Dromaius > Dromaius novaehollandiae. The sequence goes on from NC_088135.1 coordinate 138,821, forward strand.
CCCGTGGCGACCTCCGGGACCCCCCCCGTGACCCCAGGGTGACCCCCCCATGACCCCAAGGCGACCCCCCATGACCCCAGTGTGACCCCAGTGAGCCCCCCGTGACCCCAAGTTGACGCCAGGGTGACCCCCATGACCCCGGTGACCCCCCATCGTGACCCAAAGGTGACCCCGGTGACCCCAAGGTGACCCAAATGACCCCCCATGACCCCAAGCTGACCCCAGGGTGACCTCAGTGACCCCCCTGTGACCCCAAGGCGACCTCAGTGACCGCCCGATGACCCCCAAGGCGCCCCCCCTGTGACCCCAGGTGACCCCGGTGACGCCCCCATAACCCAAAAGCGACCCTGGTGACCCCTCCATGACCACAAGATGACCCCACCTCGACCCCAGGTGACCCCAGTGACCCCCATGACCCCAGGGTGACCCTGAGGTGACTCCGGTGACCCTTCCTGTGACCCCGCTGACCCCAAAGCGACCCCGGTGAGCCCCCATGACCCTCAGGTGACCCCACGTGACCCCCCCATGACCCCGAGGTGACCCCACATGACCTCGGTGACCTCCCCATGACCCCAAGGTGACCCCAGTGACCCCCCATGACCCCAAGGTGACCCCCATGACCCCAAAGCGACCCCAGTGACCCCCACCGTGACCCCGGGGTGATGCCTCCGTGACCCCGACCCCCGAGGCCCCGCCCCCCCGAGGCCCCGCCCACCACCCCCCCGCACCTGGGTGAGCTGCGGCTGCCCCCCGCCGTCGGCCATCTGCAACGAGACCCCGCCCACTCCCCCCCTCCCCCCGCGGAGGGGGGGTGGGAGGGACCAGTCAGCGCCCGGGGGGGCGTGGCCAAAGGGGGAGGGGGCGTGGCCAAGGGGAGGGGGCGGGGTTACCTTGAGGAAGGAGGTCTGCGTGGGGTCCAGCTTGGCGTTGCACTCCACCTGCGGGGGGCGGGGCCTAGCGCCGGGGCCACGCCCCCCCTCGGGGACGAGGCCCCGCCCCCAGCGCGCCGCGGCTCCGCCCCCCTCTGTGACGCGGCTCCGCTCATCCCCCCCCCCCGTCCCGAGGCTCCGCCCCCCCGCGGCCCCGCCCCCCTCTATGACGTGGCTCTGCCCCCTCTGTGACGTGGCTCCGCCCCCCCCCCGTGCGGCTCCGCCCCCCTCTGTGACGCGGCTTTGCTCCCCCCATGGCCCCGCCCCCTTCTGTGACGTGGCTCCGCCCCCTCTGTGACGCGGCTCTGCTCCCCCCATGGCCCCGCCCCCTTCTGTGACGTGGCTCCGCCCCCTCTGTGATGCGGCTCTGCTCCCCCCATGGCCCCGCCCCCTTCTGTGACGTGGCTCTGCCCCCAAGGCTCCGCCCCCCTCTGTGACGTGGCTCTGCTCCCCCCACGGCCCCGCCCCCTTCTGTGACGTGGCTCCGCCCCCGCGGCTCTGCCCCCTCTGTGACGTGGCTCCGCCCCCCACGGCCCCGCCCCCTTCTGTGACGTGGCTCCGCCCCCTTTGTGACGCAGCTCCGCCTCCCTCTGTGACGCGGCTCCGCCTCCCCCCGCGGCTCCGCCCCCTCTGTGACGTGGCTCCGCCCCCCCCCCCGTGCAGCTCTGCCCCCCTCTGTGATGTGGCTCTGCTCCCCCCACGGCCCCGCCCCCACCGTGACGTGGCTCCGCCCCCACCGAGGCTCCGCCCCCTCTGTGATGTGGCTCCGCCCCTTCTGTGACGTGGCTCTGCTCCCCCCACGGCCCCGCCCCCTTTTGTGACGTGGCTCCGCCCCCTCTGTGACGCGGCTCTGCCCCCCCGAGGCTCCGCCCCCCCTCTGTGACGCGGCTCCGCTCCCCCTCGCTCGAAGCCCCGCCCCCTCCCCAAGCCCCGCCCCCTCGGCCAGGCCCCGCCCCCTCCCCCCAGGCCCCGCCCCCGCTCACCACGGCGTCCTCGTGGGGGGAGCCGTCGCCCACCACCAGCAGCACCTGGCACCTGGGGGGGGGGCGGGGCCAGGTGGGGTCACGTGGGGTCACGTGGGGGTCACGTGGGGGTCGGAGGTCACATGGGGGCGCCATGGGGGGGGTCGGGGCCGCCGTAAGGCCGGGGGTCACCGCGGGGGGGGGGGCGGCCCCAAGGATTTGGGGAGGGGTCACGTGCGGGGGGGGTTGGGGTCGCCGTGGGGGGGGTCAGGGGTCACATGGGGGGGTCAGGGGTCACGTGGGGGGCGCGGGGGGGGGGTCACTCACTTGAGGAGGCTGCTGCCGCCGCGCTCCACGCCCAGGTCCCGGCGGCTGTGGGGTGGGGGGGGGGGGTTGCTCCAGCCCCACTGACCCCCCCATTGGCCCATTGACCCCCCCATTGGCCCCATTGACCCCCCCCATTGGCCCAGTTGCCCCCACTGACCCCCCATTGACCCAGTTGCCCCCCCATTGGCCCCCCCATTGGCCCAGTTGCCCCCCCATTGGCCCCATTGACCCCCCCATTGGCCCAGTTGCCCCCATTGGCCCCCCCATTGACCCAGTTGCCCCCCCATTGGCCCCATTGACCCCCCCATTGGCCCAGTTGCCCCCACTGACCCCCCCATTGACCCAGTTGCCCCCCCATTGGCCCCATTGACCCCCCCATTGGCCCAGTTGCCCCCACTGACCCGCCATTGACCCAGTTGCCCCCCCATTGGCTCCCCCATTGACCCAGTTGCCCCCCCATTGGCCCCATTGACCCCCCCATTGGCCCAGTTGCCCCCACTGACCCCCCATTGACCCAGTTGCCCCAAACCACCCCCAGTTGCCCCCCAGTCCCCCCAGTTGCCCCCCATTGGCCTATTTCCCCCCCTCCCAGTACCCCCATTGACCCGCCATTGGCCCAGTTGCCCCAGCACCACCCCAGTTGCCCCCCAGTCTTCCCAGTTGCCCCCCCATTGGCGTATTTGCCCCCCCAGTAGCCCCCATTGACCCCCATTGGCCCAGTTGCCTCCCCAGGGACCCCCGTTGACCCGCCATTGGCCCAGTTGCCCCCCCAGTTGCCCCAGTATCTCCCACTGACCCCCACCCTTGGCCCAGTTGCCCCCCCAGTTGCCCCCCACCTGCTGTACATGGACCAGTAGAGGGGGGTGTTGGGGGCCGCCGCGAGGGCCCGGCGCCGCTGCTGCACCAGGGCCGAGTTGGCCGCCAGCTCCTCCTGCGGGGATGGGGCCCCAAAATCCCCCCGATTACCCCCAAAACACCCCTAATTACCCCCAAAATACCCCCACATACACCTGCACTACCCCCAAATACCAAAAAAATCCAAAATACACCCAAAATACACCCCAAATACACCCAAAACCATCAAAATACCCCCCAGGACATGGTGGCCTTGAGGTTCTCCTGCAGCGATGGTGCCCAGATACCCCAAAATCCCACCAATTACCCCCAAAATACCCCCAGGTACCCCCGCACTACTCCCAAATACCAAAAAAATCCAAAATACACCCAAAATACACCCAAAATACACCCAAAACCCATCAAAATACCCCCCAGGACATGGTGGCCTTGAGGTTCTCCCGCGGCGATGGTGCCCAGATGCCCCAAAATACCCCCAATTATCCCCAAAATACTCCCGCGTACCCCCAAAATACCCCCAGGTACCCCCGCACTACCCCCAAATACCAAAAAACACCCAAAATAGACCCAAAAAAGACCCAAAACCATCAAAATACCCCTCAGAACATGGTGGCCAGGAGGTTCTCCAGCAGCGATGGTGCCCAGATACCCCAAAATCCCACCGATTACCCCCAAAATACTCCCGCGTACCCCCAAAATACCCCCAGGTACCCCCGCACTACCCCCAAATACCAAAAAACACCCAAAATAGACCCAAAAAAGACCCAAAACCATCAAAATACCCCTCAGAACATGGTGGCCAGGAGGTTCTCCAGCAGCGATGGTGCCCAGATACCCCAAAATCCCACCGATTACCCCCAAAATACTCCCGCGTACCCCCAAAATACCCCCGGGTACCCCCGCACTACCCCCAAATACCAAAAAACACCCAAAATAGACCCAAAATAGACCCAAAACCATTAAAATATCCCCCAGGACATGGTGGACATGAGGTTCTCCTGCAGCGATGGTGCCCAGATACCCCAAAATCCCAACGATTACCCCCAAAATACCCCCGCGTACCCCCAAAATACCCCCGGGTACCCCCGCACTACCCCCAAATACCAAAAAACACCCAAAATAGACCCAAAATAGACCCAAAACCATTAAAATATCCCCCAGGACATGGTGGACATGAGGTTCTCCTGCAGAGATGGTGCCCAGATATCCCAAAATCCCAACAATTACCCCCAAAATACTCCCGCGTACCCCCAAAATACCCCCAGGTACCCCCACACTACCCCCAAATACCAAAAAAAACCACCCAAAATACACCCAAAAAACACCCAAAATACACCCAAAACCATCAAAATACCCCCCAGGACATGGTGGACATGAGGTTCTCCTGCAGAGATGGTGCCCAGATGCCCCCAAATCCCACCGATTACCCCCAAAATACTCCCACATACCCCCAAAATACCCCCGGGTACCCCCGCACTACCCCCAAATACCCAAAAAATCCAAAATACACCCAAAATACACCCAAAACCATCAAAATATCCCCCAGGACATGGTGGACATGAGGTTCTCCTGCAGAGATGGTGCCCAGATACCCCAAAATCCCACCGATTACCCCCAAAATACTCCTGCGTACCCCCAAAATACCCCCGGGTACCCCCGCACTACCCCCAAATACCAAAAAAATCCAAAATACACCCAAAAAACACCCAAAATACACCCAAAACCATCAAAATACCCCCCAGGACATGGTGGCAATGAAGTTCTCCTGCGGCGATGGTGCCCAGATGCCCCAAAATACCCCCAATTACCCCCAAAATACCCCGATTACACCCCAAACATCCCAAGAATTCCCCAGAAATACCCCCAACACTGCAAGATACCCCCAAAATACACCTCGACACCCCAAAATACCCCTCGATACGCCAAAATACCCCCGGGGAAATGGTGGCCATGAGCTCCTCCAGCTGGGACATGGCCTCAAATGCCCCAAAGACTCCCAAAATACCCCCAAAAACTGCCCCACAGCCCTGAACACCCCAAATATCCCCCAAATACAATCGGATACCCCCAAAATACCCCCCAAATACCCCACCACCACCACCCATGGTGGCCACCAGGGCCTTCTGGGAGAATGTCCCCTTCAATACCCCAAATAACCCTCAAAAAACAACCCGAAACACCCAAATGGCCCCCGATGACCCCAAATACCCCCCGAAAAAATAACCCCTCCCAAAATACCCCCCTCCCCAAAATACCCCCCAAACAGCCCCCAAATGCCCCCCAAACAGCCCCAAAATCCCTCCCTAGGACGTGGTGGCCACGAGGGTCTTCTCCAGGGACGTCACCCTGAATCGACCCAAATACGCCCAAAATACACCCAAAATACCCCCTGAAAACACCAAATATCTCCAAAACCCAAAATACCCCCCAAAAACACCCCAAAATGCCCCAAAAGCCCCACCTGGCTGAAGAGGTGGGCCAGGATCATCTCAGTGGTGGAGGTGGTCAGTCCTGAGAGCTGGGGAGGGGGGGGTGGTTCGGCGTGGGGCACCCATGGGTGCCCCACGGTGGGGGGGGTGGGATGTGGGGACCAGTAGGGACGTGGGGACCCATTGGGGACCCATAGGCACCCGTAGGAGACCCAGAGGGACAAGGGGACCCATTGGGGACCCATAGGGACAGGAGGACCCTTGGGGACCCACTGGAGACCCATAGGGACATGAGGACCCATTGGGGACCCATAGGGACAGGAGGACCCATTGGGGACCCATAGGGACAGGAGGAGACCCAGAGGGACACAGGGACCCATAGGGGACCCATAGAGATGTGGGGACCCATTTGGGACCCATAGGGACAAGGGGACCCATGGGGACCCAATGAAGACCCATAGCAACGTGGGGACCCAGAGGGACAAGGGGACCCATGGGAGACCCATAGAGCAGTGGGGACCCATAGAAGACCCAGAGGGACAAGGGGACCCATTGGGGACCCATAGAAGACCCAGAGGGACATGAGGACCCATTGGGGACCCACAGGGACAGGAGGACCCATAGGCGACCCACTGGAGAGCCATACGGACATGGGGACCCATTGGGGACCCATAGGCACCCGTAGGAGACCCAGAGGGACACAGGGACCCATAGGAGACCCATAGAGATGTGGGGACCCATTCGGGACCCATAGGGACAAGGGGACCCATGGGAGACCCATAGAGCAGTGGGGACCCATAGAAGACCCAGAGGGACAAGGGGACCCATTGGGGACCCAATGGGGACCTGTAGGGACCCATACGGACAAGGGGACCCACTGGGCACCAGTGAGAGACCTTTGGGACCCATAGGAGACCCATAGGGACACGGGGACCCATGGGAGACCCAGAGGGACAAGGGGACCCATAGGAGACCCATGGTAGACCCATAGGGACATGGGGATCCATTCGGGACCCATGGGAGACCCATAAGGACACAGGGACCCATAGGAGACCCATAGAGCACCCACAAGGACCCACTGGGGACCCAGAGGGACATGGAGACCCATAGAAGACCCATAGGGACATGGGGACCCAGAGAAGACCCATAGGCCAAAGGGACCCATGGGCGACCCATAGGGACAAGCAGACCCATAGAAAACCCATAGGACACCTACAGAGACCCATAGGACACCCACAGGGACCCATAGGAGACCCAGTGGACCCATAGGGACACGGGGACCCATAGGAGCCCCACAGGAGACCCATAGGGCCACCAATACCCACAGGCGCCCCATAGAGAACAAGGTCCTACAAGGGCCCCATAGCGGACGTAGCCCCCCATAACACCCGGGCTGACCCCATAGGCCCTCCCCCTTGCCCCCCACCTCCCCCAGGCCCCGCCCCCCATAGGCCCCGCCCCCCTTCCACCTTGTGGGCGGCCCAGTCCATCCAGCCCTTGGCGTGGGGGTCGATGTTGACGAGCACCAGCCCCTCCACGGCCTCGGGGTGCGTCAGCTGGGGGGCAGAACAGGCGATGGGGGTCACGGGGGGGTGGTCTGACCCCCAAGGACCCCCCCCAGCCCCCTGTAGACCCCCCCCGTGGCCCCCGCTCACCCCGAATTTCGCCAGGATGAAGGCGCCGGCTCCCACCCCGATGCCGATGATGCTGCGGATGCTGCGGGGGGACAGGCGATAGGTCAGTCCTGACCTCCCCCCAGACCCTATAGGGCCCCTCTGGCCCCTATAGGGCACCCCCAGCCCCTATAGGGCCCCCCCGGGACCCCCAACTCACTTGAAGTGCTCAAGGATGCAGGGGATGGTTTCGGCCAGTTGCTCCAGGGAGGGATACTGGTACCTGGCGGGGGGGCGAGGGGGGGGCGCCGGGGTCAAGCAGGGGCACGGGGGGGGTCGAGGGGGGTCAATAGGGTCAACAGGGCCAAGGAGGGGTCAACGGGGTCAAGGAGGGGCCCGGGAGGGTCAACAGGGCCAATAGGGCATCAACGAGGTCAAGGAGGGGTCCAGGGAGGTCAATGGGGGTCAACGGGGTCAAGGAGGGGCACGGGGGGGGTGAGGGGGGTCAATAGGGTCAGCGGGGCCAATGAGGGGCCCAGGAAGGTCAGTGGGAGTCAATGAGGTCAAGGAGGAGTATGGGGGGGTCAAAGGGGCCAATGGGGGGTCAACGGGGTCAAGGAGGAGCCCGGGGGGGGGTCAATGGGAGTCAACAGGGCCAATGGGGAGACAACGGGGTCAAGCGGGGGCATGGGAGGGGTCAACGGGGCCAATGGGGAGTCAATGGGGTCAAGAAGGGGCCCGCGGGGGGTCAACGGGGCCAATGGGGAGTCAATGGGGTCAAGAAGGGGCCCGGGGGGGGTCAACGGGGCCAATGGGGAGTCAACGGGGGTCAATGGGGTCAACGGCATCAACCGGGGGTCAATGGGGTCAACAGAGGCCAATGGGGGTCAACAGCATCGACGGGGGGGTCAATGGCGTCAATGGTGGGGTCAAGGGGGGTCAAGGATGTCAATTGGGGGTCAATGGGGTCAACGGGGGTCAACAAAATCAGCGGGGGGGTCAACAGGGGTCAATGGGGTCAGCGGGGGGGGTCAATGGGGGTCAACGGCATCAACCAGGGGTCAATGGGGTCAACGGGAGTCAATGGGGGTCAACAGGGGTCAACGGCGTCAACCGGGGGTCAATGGGGGTCAATGGGGGTCAACGGGGGGGTCAACGATGGGGGTCAACGTCATCGACGGGGGTCAACGGGGGTCAATGTCATTGATGGGGGTCAATGTCATCAACGGAGGTCAACGGGGGTCAACGGGGGGGTCAAGGGCAGCCGAAGGCCGGGGGGGGCGGGGAGGCCGGGGGGAGGGGCTTGGGGGGGGCGGCGGGGGGGAGGGGCCTGACCCCGGCGGGTAGGGCGGGGCCCCCTCCTCCATGCCGGGCGGGTCCACGTGCAGCAGCAGGAAGTTGCGGACGATCTCCTGCATCTCCTCGTGGGCGAAGAGCGCCGCGAAGCACGACTCGGCTGCGGGGCAGGGGGGACGGGAGAGGGGCCCAGGCGTCCGGAGAGGGGCCCAGGCGTCCGGGGAACCCCCAAAACCCCACCCAAGGGGCCCAGGTGTCCAAGGAGGGGCCCAGGCGTCCGGGAAAGGGGCCCAGGCGTCCGGGGAACCCCCAAAACCCCACCCAAGGGACCCAGGTGTCCAAGGAGGGGCCCAGGCGTCCGGGAAAAGGGCCCAGGCGTCCGGGAGAGGGGCCCAGGTGTCCCCAGAGGGGCCCAGGCGTCCGGGAGGGCCCAGGCGTCCGGGTCAGGGACATAGGTGTCTAGAGAGGGGCCAGGTGTCCAGGGAGGGGCCCAGGCGTCCGGGAAAGGGGCCCAGGTGTCCAGGAAGGGGCCCAGGCATCCGGAAAAAGGGGCCCAGGCGTCCGGGGAGGGCCCAGGTGTCCGGGAAAAGGGGCCCAGGCGTCCGGGAAAAGGGGCCCAGGCATCCGGAAAAAGGGGCCCAGGTGTCCGGGAAAAGGGGCCCAGGCATCCGGGAAAAGGGGCCCAGGCGTCCGGGAAAAGGGGCCCAGGCGTCCGGGAAAGGGTTCTGACATCTAGGGAGGGGCCCAGGCGTCCGGGGAGGGGCCCAGGCGTCCAGGGAAGGGGCCCAGGCGTCCAGGGAGGGGCCCAGGCGTCCGGGAGAGGGGCCCAGGCGTCCGGGGAAAGGGGCCCAGGCGTCGGGAGAAGGGCCCAGGCGTCCGGGAGAGGGGCCCAGGCGTCCGGGGAAAGGGGCCCAGGCGTCCGGGAAAAGGGGCCCAGGCGTCCAGGTCAGGGACATAGGTGTCTAGAGAGGGGCCCAGGCATCCAGGGAGGGGCCCAGGCGTCCGGGAGAGGGGCCCAGGCGTCCGGGAGGGCCCCAGCGTCCGGGAAAGGGGCCCAGGCGTCCGGGGAAAGGGCCCAGGCGTCCGGGAACCCCCAAAACCCCACCCAAGGGACCCAGGTGTCCCGGAAGGGGCCCAGGCGTCCGGGAAAGGGGCCCAGGCGTCCGGGGAACCCCCAAAACCCCACCCAAGGGACCCAGGTGTCCAAGGAGGGGCCCAGGCGTCCGTGAAGGGCCCAGGCGTCCGGGAAAGGGGCCCAGGTGTCCGGGAAAGGGACCAGGCGTCCGGGAAAAGGGGCCCAGGTGTCCGGGAAAAGGGGCCCAGGCGTCCGGGTCAGGGACATAGGTGTCTAGAGAGGGGCCCAGGCGTCCGGGAAAAGGGGCCCAGGTGTCTGGAAAAGGGGCCCAGGCGTCCGGGAAAGGGGCCCAGGCGTCCGGGGAACCCCCAAACCCCACCCAAGGGACCCAGGTGTCCAAGGAGGGGCCCAGGCGTCCGGGAGAGGGGCCTAGGCGTCCGGGAAAAGGGGCCCAGGCGTCCGGGAGAGGGACATAGGTGTCTAGAGAGGGGCCCAGGTGTCCGGGGAGGGGCCCAGGCGTCCGGGAGAGGGGCCCAGGTGTCCAGGGAAAAGGGACCCAGGCGTCCGGGAAAGGGCCCAGGTGTCCGGGGAAAGGGCCCAGGCGTCCGGGAAAGGGGCCCAGGCGTCCGGGGAAAGGGCCCAGGCGTCCGGGAGAAGGGCCCAGGCGTCCGGGGAACCCCCAAAACCCCACCCCAAGGGACCCAGGTGTCCCGGAAAGGGCCCAGGCGTCCTGGGAAGGGCCCAGGCGTCCGGGGAGGGGCCCAGGCGTCCGGGAAAAGGGCCCAGGCGTCCGGGGAAGGGGCCCAGGCGTCCCCGCTCACCCGTGTGCCCCACGTCGGGCCACCCCAGCAGCGCCGGGCGCCCGGGTCGACGGTTGCCGGCGGCGACGACGCCGAGGGCCCCGTAGGGCGTCTCCAGCCGGGCCCGGGCCTGCGCCCGTTAATTACCCCCCTCGTTAGCGGCCCGGCGCTAATTACCCCCTCGTTAACCCCCCGCGTCACTAATTACCCCCCAAAACCCCCTTAATTACCCCCCTCCCCCTTATTACCCCCGTTACCCCCCTCCCCCCAACCGAACCCCTTATTAACCGCTAATTAACCCTTAATTAACCCTTAATTAAGCGTTAATTAACCCTTAATTAACCCTTAATTAACCAACGCTCCCTTATTAACCCCCCATTACCCTTGCCCCAATCACAGCCCTAATTAACCACGTCTTAACCCTTAATTAACCGTTAATTAACCGCTAATTCAGTGTTAATTAACCCTTAATTAACCCAGCAGCCCCTTATTACCCCCCATTACCCCCTCCCCCCAACCAAACCCCTTATTAACCGCTAATTAACCCTTAATTAACCCTTAACTGACCCTTAATTAACCCTTAATTAAACCTTATTGAACTCTTAATTAACCCTTAATTAACCCAACACCCCCTTATTACCCCCCCATTACCCCCCTCCCCCAATCACAGCCCTAATTAACCGCTAATTAATCCTTAATAAAGCGTTAATTAACCCTTAATTAACCAATACCCACTTATTGCCCCCTGTTACCCTCCTCCCCCAATCACAGCCCTGATTAACACTAATTAACCCTTAATTAATCCTTAATTAGCCCAACATCCCCTTATTACCCCCTCATTAGCCCCCTCCCCCAATCACAGCACTATTAACAGCTAATTAACCACTAATCAGCCCTTAATTAACCAACACCCCCTTCTTGCCCCCCATCCCCCCTCCCCCAATCACAGCCCTAATTAACCACTAATTAATGACTAATTAACGCTTAATTACCCTTAATTAACCCAACACGCCCCATTACCCCATCACATCCATAAATTAACCACTAATTAGCCCTTAATTAACCCCACAGCCCCTTACTCCCCCCATTAGCCCCCTCCCCCAATGACGGCACTAATTAACCCCTAATTAACCCCTAATTAACCCCTAATTAACGATTAATTAACGATTAATTAACGATTAATTAACGATTAAGTAACACCCCCTTCCTCCCCCATATCACAGCCTTAATTAACCCTTCATTAAGCCTTAATTAACCCTTAATTAAGCCATACTCGCCCCCCCCGCCTCCAGCCCCCCCCCCCAGGTCCGAGGGCTCCACGGACGCCTGGGCCCCCCCGGGTGGGGGGAGGGGCGGGGGGGGTCTCACCTCGGGGGGGGGGTCGCCGACCTCCCGCAGCTCCGTCATGCCTGAGGGGGGGGGAGGGGGGTCAGTGGGGGGGGGTGACCTATGA